>NC_090897.1:4534147-4833760 GCF_040956055.1 Brachionichthys hirsutus
CAGCTCCAAAGTTTAAAATGTCCGAGATAAAGACTCGTTCTCGAGTGAACGGAACGACGCGGAAAACAAGCGAAGAGGGACACAAAGACGGTCCCGCGATCCGGTCACCGGCTCCCGGGGGGGCGAACAGAAACACGTTCTTACGGTCAAACAAACACTTTAAAGGATTCCAACAAATACTCCTCCTCGGAACGCGGAGCCGGAGCCGGAGCAGCGAACTACAAGAACCGGAGCGATGAACCGGAGGCGAGAACAGCGGCAGCGGAATAAAACACTTACCTTTCTGTCTTTCTGTCTGTCTGTCGTTCTTTCTTTTTGTTTACTTATTTCCAGCGCGGGGTTCTTTCTTTAAAGCTCAAACTAAAGGCTCCTTGTCCTCTTCTCGCCTGTCCCCCCCCCCCACCCCCCCTTGGTCGGTTTTGGTTATGAAAGCGGTCGGGGACGAATGATAAAGAAGGGAATTGGACAGTAATTGAGTCTCGGTGTGTGCGTGTGTGTGTGCGTGTGCGTGTGCGTGTTAGTTACTAACAGCAGATTGAAGGAGACTCTTCTCCCACTTCAAGGAACCGACCTGACGTCAGCGCGCTGCTGCCGCACAAAGAAAACTTCATATTTGTGCCGCGGCTGCGGCGGAGAGGGACGGACGGACGCGTTATTGACCCGTTATTACGCTGTCATTAGCCTCGCGAGAGGCGAGGGACGGACGGACGCGTTGTTGACCCGTTATTACGCTGGCGAGGGACGGACGGACGAGCGGGTTCACTTCGTGGTCGCCTTGCTGGAGGCTTCTTGTTTGAGACCTGTGGCGATTATTATCAAACACACACGCGTTATTTAAAAAACAAACACACAAACAAACAAACAAAGGGGGTCGTCCCCCCCCCCCCCCCCACCACCTTTTATTTAACTTTTATTCATTCTTTATTTTCATGTTGCTGAATTTATTTTTGCTGGATAACTTGAAGGTGGATTTGACTAAGATACCAGATAAAGCATTTGTTTTAGCAAAATGTTTTGCAGCTTGCAGAGAAATTAGTGTACTACCCTTTAAAAAAAGAATTTGAGTTTTTTTCCTTTATGTAATTTATATTTTATATTTTATATTACATATAACATACATTTATATACACACTTAAACCTATCTGTCGGTCTGTCTGTATCTATCTATATATCTAACATTTATTTATCGATCTATCTATATATAATATATCTATTTATATATCTATCAATATCTATATATCTATCATTTATTTATCTATCTATCATTTATTTATCTATCTGTCTATATATCTATCAATATATATCATCTATCTAACTATCTATCTATCTATCTATCATGTGTCTCTCTGTTCACATACCAAACGATGATCAATCAGAAGGTGATACATGATCAAACAAATACAAATTAGAAGGCATTTGTCAAAGAGAAGAAGGAACGGGACAGTTCTTCCTCTGGATAGGATCAATACATTGCGTGGCAGAGACAGCCATCTGTGCCTAATTGTGTGCTTTACCTCCTCTGCTGAACGCACAATAAGCAACAGGCTGAACGCAGACCCTCTGACCCAGACTGGGTTTCCAGACGGGGGGGGGGCGGATTATTTCATTCAACTGGAAAACAACACGGGGGGGTGGACGGGGTGGTGGGCAGTTTTTTGCAGATGGAGTGGGCAACTGTTCTTATATGCCCCACCCTGGTGAGGGAGGATGAGGATGGGTCACGGAGCCGGCTGCTTGCGTCCATTTTAACAGGTACTACACTGGATTGTAACAAACTGTTCACTGTTAGTTTATAGACGTCTCATAAATCACGCTGCTAACAATGAGCTCGTTGTTAGCAGCGTGATGGAGTGTTGGTTTACAGGCATGTTCATATTAATGCTTCATAAACATTATAAATGAGTATAAATGCACCCCCCCCCCCTCTCTCTCTCTCTCTCTCTCTCCTCCCCCCTCTGCTGTTATGTCACAACATCTAAAAAGTGTCACACAGACATTTTTGGGGGGGGGGATGTTTCTGCAAGAATTGAAATATGTTCTTCAAGTTATTTCCATTCATAAAAAGGCAACAAGAAGGGGCGAGGTGGCAGCGCAGCGGTGTGCGGATGTGATTAAACATTCATGCTCGCTGGAGTTTTGGACGACGGACTCTAAACCCCTGATTCAGCGTGTAGCGCTAAAGCCATTTTGTAAGCTCACGCTCCATGTTCTCTGGTCATTGATTTTCTTCACTTCCATTACCTGTTGAGATGGGGAGGTGCTCTTCTTCACACCCACACACACACACGTGCTCCCTATCTGTCTCTCTAGCCACTGGCACCCTGGTGTATTTCTCCATCTCCTCCGCCTCCTGTAGCAGGAATGACAGGCCGTGAGGAATGGCAGTGGTTCTGTTTGTCATAGTGTGGCAGCAAGAAGCAGGGATTTTTAATTGCATTGGAGAATCTTCATTAAAGAGAGCACATGGGGGCGGGAATGTGAGGAGGGGGGGGGGGCTGCATGGGGTGGCGTTGGAGGGGGGGCAATCTGAGCATCGTCATTAGGAGAAGGCACTAGCAGCGTAGAAGGGTGGGCCCTCTTTGCATGCACACTGAGAATGCCTGCCGTACCTCGGTCATTTGTAACATAATAAGTGCCAGCACAATGACTGCAATGCGAGAAAGCACACCACAGGGAAGAGAAGGGGGAAGGGAGGAAGCATGTCTGTCTAAAAGAGGGACTTTTCTGTCTTGATTAGAAAGTATAATGAGGCACTAAAGAAATGGGGGGGGGAAACTCTCCTGAGACTGACGGAAAACAAATTAATCCGGTGATTTGAATTTAATTATTATTTTTCTATTAGTCCACCATGCAAAGACAGGGACAGCCATCAAAAAGCAAGGAGCTGTGCTTGCATTTATTGATTTTTGCCCAGACACATTCAGGGAATACAGATTCATCTGCTCTCCTCCCGAACAAATCCGCTGTGTGGGATTCTATTAACACGAGGCGCTTCTAGCAACTCTGAGATGTTTCATTCGAACGACATAAATGGGTCTTAAAATAGTGTTTGCGCGCAAGAAAAGTGGCCTAAAGACGTCTTTTCATGTAATTGAATTACTTCTCACTTATTGTTTAGTCCCACATAATAAGTGTTAAATAAACATGCAATAAATGAAATTAAGACGGCGTTCTGCGACATGGAACGAGTCGCGCGTTGTTTGTCTCTAACATCTTCCACTCTAATGGTTGAGTTTCATTTAATCTTTTGTTTTGAATTAACAGTGGAATCCAGCAACCAGACTATAATTATCCTTTCCATGCATGAGACATCTTCTCTTGGCAGTATGCGTTCAACACATCAGCAGTCTTGAACGCATTGTGAAACGCAATGATTTGCAAAGCCAATGATTTGAACTGCCCGTGCGATGAAAAAGCACAAGGGACCAATTTGTGGCTGCTTATATGTAGAATATCGGTGTGCCCATATTCTCTCACTGACATGAAATTCAGCAATTATGCCAGATGAATGCTGTTATTGATCGGTATCCTCGTATTTCTTCATGGAAAAAGGTTTGAAAATAAATGTAGTGGCTGGAAGATATCCTGAACACCAGCTACACATAGGAATCCATGTGACGGTGAAATATGCAGTAATCTTTAACCTGTAACCCCGGAGGCATCTGCAGGAAGCCAGTTCAGGGATGTTATATGAATGTCTTTATGTCAAAAAAAAAGAAAAAAAAGAACCTGCTTTCCTGGCTAAAAGCCTCCTGAGTCAGTCATTCTGTGGAAACGGTGCACACTTGCAAAAATTAACTCGATTAAAAAAGTGATTTGGAAAATTGACCAATAATATTTCTCAGGCAAGGCTGCCATATATAAATCCCTGCAAGGTCTAAGTGAGCGCTTATTGTGCTGAATATAACTGAGCAGAACCCTCTGCTGCATGATGTAATACACAGAAGGGAGAAATCATCCTAATAGCAGAGTAGTAGAGTGACTCATTCTTGATGAGGAACATTCATCCTGTCATTCACTAAGCAGACGCATCTGCGTGCACATGTTGTCGGCGTGCGATCGACACAGGCAGAGGGAGAAGGAGAGGAAAAAGGAGCATTAGCATGTTCCTTTTTCTGGGAATGAGGAGTCATTTGTTGCCAGGAAAGGGTCCCAGTCCTGCGCTGATGCTCCACTCCACGAAGAATTGGATTGCATGCAAATGTTGTTCCAACCTGAGCAAAGCCAAATGACCTTGAATCAAATCAAAACACATCTTTACCCAGTCGGTGTGTACACACACACACACACCACACAAAATGTCAGCAGATTTTCCATTCCACTTACACACATAAATCTGTGTGTAAGTGCAGGGGTTTAGCTGAGGTAATCAACCTAGCATTTTTCTCCAAAGTCCATGAACAGCACTCTAAAGGAACCCTGCTGTTAAATACAGTCAGCAACCGCTACTTGTAATTTAATCAATTTAAAATTAAGTGTCATAAAATTTCCCTGACTCACGGGGGCCAAAACGTACGTACAAACACATGCACACAAATACACAAACCGATGTTACTTTCATTCCTCACGGAACCTCACTGTTTCACATTTTCTGCACTTTGAGATAAAGGAAGCTCAGGGGATTTTTTTCTTTAATGGAAATTACTTTCACACTTGAATTTCAAGCTCCAGTGCATTTCTCTATCATAAATAACATATAACAGGCTTTGATTTCTGTCCACTCAAACTGACATATATACAGTATATTTGACACTCGATGGATAAATGACCTTTACTGAGTTAGTTATTTTAGTTATTACAGAAGCACAGCTTCTTTTCTTTCTATTCTTTCGCTGTTTGTTCAAAATTGACCTCGTATTTGCCACATAAATATAATGACTATCATGAATAATGCATGGTCATTACCTGAAAAATAAGAAACATTCCCATAATTCCATGGAGCATTTCCGACTTCTATTGAGTCACTCACTCGAGATTTGTAATATAAAGGTAAAATCCCTTTTATGGGATTCCACTCAAATGCTAATCTCCACTCACATTGACAGACATCCTTGTTGTTAAACTCAGTCATTCGGGATTGGACGGCGTTGAGTTTCAGTTTCCTGTTCTCTTAAACTGTTCCTTAGAAGAGTTTGATTTGGGAGTGAGTTTCTTGAAACCTTGCATAAAAACACAGAAAATGAAGACTGGTGTTGACACTCAAATGTCCCGAAAGTAGAAACTGTAGCTCGGGTTATGCACGGCTGCACTTCATGTTACATTACCAGCTTCTAATGTGAACACTCTTTTCACACGACGATAATATTTCGGAGGTGGAAAGGAAAATAGCTGCTTAAACATTTCATTTAATCTAATCGCAACAGTTATTTCAACAAAATTAAAAAAGATCTAAATGAAATAAAAGCAGAATCAGCATTTGTGTGTAAATAAATGAATCGTGCGTTTGAAAGAGGCTGAATTTTGTCAACATTTCCAAATATACTTCTTTTAAATAAAGAAAACATCATCGACCATTAAATATAACCGTACATGCACATGTTCACTAAAATCAAAGTGTTTCCTGCCTGAATAATTGTAAAAGCCTAAAATGTGAGTGTTCTCAACGCCCACACATGACCACATATAAAGGATGCTTCACACACAATGCCTGTGTGTATTTTGATGTGGATGGCATCAATAAAAACATTAGAGAGCGTATGCGAATTAGGCTTTGATTTGTGCCCCGTGGTGAGTCACATAGTGGTTTCTTACATAAAACGGGGATTTAATCAAAATACTTCCTCTGGTCTAATTATAGAGCGTAAAGTCTCATTTAAATGTTAAAAAAGAAAGAAAAAAAACATCCATAACATAAGAGCTATTCTTACTTGTATCACAATGGCATACAGCGATTGTAGTAATCTAAATCTTGTGGATTAATGTGAATAAACGTGTCGTAAAAAGTCACATTTGTCCCAAAATTGATTGCTGGTCATGAGCCAAACCAAAAAGCTGGTGAAAGCTTTCAAAACACATTTTATGGCCAGCTTTAGATGTGCAGGTTATCTTGAATAACATCCATAATAGTCCATAAATATAAGCATGAAATAGCAAAAATGAGAAATCTTCATACGTTCTTTTTATTTTTTTATTTCTCGGCCAAGCCGAGCATTTTGTGAATACATTTTGGGTAAGAGTGTCAAAAGAATTTATTTCTAATCCCTTAGGGTAACAGCAGCCTCTGCTGCATGATGAGCTGACATTTACCTCCAGCCCTGATTGCTGAATGTTTTATAGAGCTTCAACTTCCCCCCCGCAAAAAACACACACACAAAAAAACAACAACTTTGTGTTTAAAGATATACAGATTCTAATGGCACCCAAATCACCAGCTTTCCTCCAGCTCACTGTTTATAGTCGGAAATCCAAAGCATCAACAGTGAGCTTGGAGGAATTCTGAGAATTTATGGGTGTTACGTGTCACAATAATCAGGGAGTCATCTTGACTGAGCTGTTAACTGCTACATTCTCAGATCCTTATGAGGGGAAATTCTTCACAAAAGACACTTGTGCTGCTAAAAAATGATGTCTGCTGTCTAAAAAAAAAAGAGACAGAAATATGCTTTGTTCACTTAGATCTGGAATAATGAGGGCAGCATCTCAAAGTCAGCCTGCCCACACCTGGAAGTTTCATTATTTAGTGATGTAATGTGCAAAATCATCGCTTCGAAATTAAAGGCCGGTTTGCTGAGTAATAATAATAATCTAATTTACAATGATAACTTTTTATATTAGCCTTTTAGCCTGCAATTTTGAAATTAAACTAAATACGCCTGTTTTCCCTAAGTAAACGACTGTGTGCTATATAAATGGTGAATGTGTGTATTTCTATTAGTGTGACTGTGTGTATTTGAGCTAAATTAATAATTGACAATACCCATTAATTACTTGATTATTCAATTATTCACCAGGTTCACATTGAAATGGGGTGTTAATATAGCTGTGTGCGACCAGTGATGGGGTACGGAATAACAATAAATAAAGCATTAGGTTTTCCTGCAGAATGCAATATGTATGGATTTACATTCATAGTTGAACAACATAGGGATGCACTACCTTTAGTGCTCAATAAAATGAAGCTATAAGAGGCAGGACCACACGTTTCACAACACATCATCAGATTGCTCATCGACTTAAGTGGGCTTGTGGGGGTGGGTCTTACGCAGATATTTAGGAGCGCTGAAAACAGCCCCTGTGTTAATTAATACTGGCAGGCCACTGTTCCTCCTGGCGATGTGCAGTCAGACATTCTGGCCTGCCCTCCGTGACGCCTGGTCAAAAATAGGGCACCACACACAGCACAGTAATGATCACAATGGTGACATCATCTTTGCCTTCAATGTCTCTCCCCTCGGTGCTCCTCTTAACGAAGAGCAGCAGGCATGCAGGGAGGGAGGCAGATGTCACTTTGAGTCTGGGGAACATTAAGACCAATAAATGTTCTTTGAATCCTCGGAAAAGCCTTTTAGCGGTGATGTGGGGTAAGACATCGCGTCGCTAAAAGTCTCTAATTGCTAAAAGAGCCATTTATCTTCCTGAATCAGGTGTGCGCTTCTTTTCTTTGTTTCCACAGCACAGAAATTCCAATATATACATATAAGCATATGGATTTATATTTGACGATAGTGAAAACCTCTGCTGAGAGAAGAAAGTCCACAAATAACACAAGAATTTTACATGGTGCCCCTCAAACATGTGAAATAAAATGTTAACACATGTGGCCCTGCTTCTCCCCCCCCCCCCCCCCCATTGTTCAGGAGCACTGTGTTTGAAGGTGCGACATTTTAAATACAGCTTAACCACACCATGAAGTGGATAAAGGTTTCCTCTGAATAAAAATGCAAATATTCATCTAGCTGTTGCCATGAAATCATCACTGAGACTGTAGAAACGCAACTGATCTGCAGGCAGCACAAACCTTTGACCACATCCAGGCTGTGGTTTGTTGTTTTAATCAAATTACAATTTAATAAAATAATCTGCCGAAGAGGATTTTCCTGACAACAATCAAACACAGGACATTTTCCATCAGGACAACAACGTACATTGTGCGCTTTGTAGGTTCACATTGAGTTTGCTGCTGTGAATCTTGTTTGGTTCAAAGAATCCTCTGTTAGGGTTACACTTATAACTTGTGACCCTATCCTGGACTTCACTTCCTCGAGGTTACTGAGAAGACACTGGCCTTGTCTTTTAGTTCTCCTATAAACCAGCCTTTGTGCTATTCGTCTTTCTCCACAAACAGTGAGACCAAAGGGAGAGAGAGAGAGAGGAAGAGAGGAAACAGATTCTCAAGACCTGGTGGGAAAAGAGGGGTCTTGTGGAGGAAAAGCAGAAATGTCTCAGGACATTCCTTTGTGATTACACCGCGCTGGACAAATCCAGACGTCGTTGCACGCAGGAGGCCTCAACTTAAAGTCAATGTCATTAGCAAAGTGTCAACATAAATGGCTCCATGTTCTTGTGTTTGAAAGCTATTTGCAATAATTATGCTTTTTTTTTTTTTTTTTAATAAAACTGCACCAGCTAGAATTTCCAGTTAGAAAAAAAAAAAAAAAACGCTCAGAAAGGCAAGCAGGGATGCATCTCATAACTGTACCACACAAACAAGAAGATTCAAGCAAGAGGAAGTCTCTCTTTGCAAGGCTCAGGTTACACACTTGTGATTTGAGCTGAAACAGCAAACTGCCGACAGTGCAAAAGAAATAAAAGGAGAAAAAAAAAAGCATGTTCCTCCCCTGTCACAGCGAGCATGAATGAGGAACAGCTAAAAGGAATGCGCCATTATCATCATATCAGCAGCACTGGGGGAGGAGAGCATGTAGTCTCTCTTCACGTACCAGTGCGTGGAATCATGTATGTCAAGGAGTGGCGTGTGTGTGTGTGCGTGTGTGTGTGTGCGTGTGTGCGTGTGTGTGTGTGGAGGGGGGTGACATTGGCCTACAGACCCGGGCTGAGTAACCACCTCCACAAATCACCAGACAATGCTTTTCCCAATTTGTCGAGGTCAGGCGTTATTTTGTTTGTTTGTTTGTTGCTGTCAGCCATTAATCTGCGGCCCTCTTATATTTAACCCTTTCACTCCATGTGCATCCTTCACTTCTTGTTCTGTTGGCCTTGAGTAGATTTACACTCGGTGCGATCGCTATTCACTGTCACACTCCACATGCAGCTAATAATGCATTACTCAACGCTTTAGGTGCTACGCTTTAACCAAGCACGATGAGTATCTAATTGACCTTTGCATCATTATGTATCTGCTGTGCAACAGTGCTCCCACTCTGCGCCAATCTGACCTTTACCCCCCCCCCCCCCCTCACTCACTTAACATGAATTCAGTGTGTTGTAATTTCAGATGGACAAATTCATTTTGCTCGGAGAAAATAAAATATGCAATAATATCTAGAAAGCATGCAGCATATGTAAGGAAATGCATGGAATGTATACGTCACCCCCCCCCCCCACCCCGATCAGTGCTTCCTGAGGTTTGCTGAATTGGATGTGAGTCAAGGCAAATCAAACGAATCCTGTTAATCCTGGGTTTAGTGTGATGACAGGATCGACAATGCTTTTTAAAGCATTATTCAATTATTCAAATCAAGCTCATTAGACCTGTTGAAATTGGCTTTAATTGTCGCCCCGGATAAACAAACACGGATTTCTGGCACGCAAATAATTATTTTGCTCAGCTACAGCGTTTAAGATGCAGAATATGTGAACTGGAGCGCCCTCTAGGGGCTCCGAGCGTCCTCTGCCTTCCAGAATGACGTCAGACCCGGACTGTGTCAGAAACTGCTGCAAAGGCCCAGAACTGGTCCAAGCCGCCATGGGGCCCTAAGTAGACTCTGATTTCGCCACCACTCCCATTATTACTGACTTTTGGCAATGTTTGTTTTCACACAATGTTAATCTAACACATTATCAAATGTATCATTATAATTTGCATCTACAACAGTGTCAATTTGTAATGTTTTAACTCGCCTATGGATTTAATCTCTGCGCTGTCTGGTGTTCATTTGTACTTGAATACTATTAACTCCAAATAAAGTCACACAACATGAATGGCATGCGTAACCTCAACTCTAATAAAGAATGGAATTAATCATCACAGGATAGCAACAATGCTGTAGTAATAAATCAAATATATATAAATAATGATGAGATAATGCTGGAAATATATACAGATGGACGTAAATATTTAACTTTAATTCAAGCATTTGCTCTTGCTCTTCTTATTTATTTATTTTTGTAAATTGCAATTTCAATATTACAATTTCATCCGAGTATCTCTACTTTCTGGCTACTTGTGTCATACAAGGGGGGGGGGGGGGGGGGCTAAGCAGCCATTTATTCTGGCCCAGGTTCTGATTATTTTCAGCAACAGTAATAAATGACAATTAGAGGGCAGAGGTTTTTCTGTAATTATGCAGAATACAATTTGTAAAGCTTCAAACTGTGGCCATGAAATTGAAGGCGTGCTCTTCATGAAGTCTGAGGTCATTTAGATAAAGACACTAAATTTGAAATAAATGGCCTCCTGCTCCGTTTTCTTTTGCACTCTTTGCTCATGTAATTTGTCCAAATTGTGTTTTTCTTTAAAATACATTTGATGGTGTTTGATCGATGCCTTTATTGCTTTCATTGTGCAACATTGAGGAAAACTATGTACCGGTAGATAGCTGTGAGCAAAGATTTTTTTTAATTTTGACATTTTTACAGTGTCTCCCTTGCGATATTAATTTTGAAAATGTCAGAGAATCATGTTGCAAATAAGATGCATCACATGACCCAATTTTGCCAAAAAAATATTCAGTGATGTAAACATACAGGAATAGGAGCATCAAAACAATAATAAATAAAAATGACAACAATTTAAAGAAACAAAAAAATCACCAACATTATGCAAATATTAATATTTAAAGATCTAATGATTACTTTCCGAAGGTTTTTATCTACTGGTTTGCGCATTTTAAAATGTTTTACATTGCGTGTTGCTCCCGTTTGATGGAGAGATGGGCGAGGACAATAAATCGATTTCTGATTCCATGTGGATTCATGAGATTTGCACTATAAGAGATTATAATTGCATTCTCAGAGCCATGTGTCATACACCCTTACCCTGTTTCACCTACCTACATCCAATCTTCAATTTCTGCTTCCACCTGTCCTGAACCTTGCTCTGACACCTTCACAAACGCAAACGATTACAGCAAATTATAAAAGCAACATAACAAATAGACACTAGACGCACTGCCAGACATGTCAGACACACACCTAATCCACTCCCCTGCACTCACTCACAAGGATAACCTGTTTTAAACTAACGCCCAGTCACTCACCGTGTACAAAATATCTCATTATCATTGTTTAATAATTATAATTATAATATCATTATAAAGATGACACCAAATATGTTTATGTAAACTCTTCATCGACAGCGAAATACTGTTGTTTCCCTTTTGGGCTGCATGTAAGTAAAAACATCAATAGTGTACATTACAAACTATGCAGTCAATGATTGCCATTTCTTTTGAACAGGCATCGATGCAGCCACCTGCATTGTCAATCCCTTCATTTCTCGCTCTTAACTAAAGCTAATTTGCAGGAAGACCCTTAAATATAATTATGTGCACGATGCCTATGAATAAACATTCAGAAGAAAAAAACATAAATGCGCATTATTAACACGAGCAAAGAAATAAGAATGTACTTCCTGGTTGCCCGGCAGGGGTCCTCACGCTGAGGCTAAGGCTAAGCTAAGCTAAGCCCACCTCACCAGTTGCGTTTGCGAACAGCCCAACCCCGTTAGCTGATACACAGCCAGTTAGCTAACGTTTGGTGTAGGCGGTGGCTGTCTGTCAGCAAAACATCAAGAAGAAGAAGACAAGAACAGGACACGGTAAACATATTTCACTTCTAAAGCATGGCAAAATCGTTAGTTAAAGTATAAAACCTCGTCTGTCTGCGAAAGATTAACAAAGACCAGGTTTACTCATTTATGTGTAATTGCTTGCGATTTTTCAAATACCTAGCTAAAACTATTGCTGTGTAATAACCAAAGGAAATCTGGCCGTGTTTTTTTTTTCCCACAGTTTTTTCTAATTAGGTGATGTTTACTAAGAAGTGCGGAGTCAACGTTATAGTCATTGTGAAAGCTGCTGTTTATGGGTTGTTGTTTGTTTATTGTTGACTTGTACCATATTAACTCAGTTTGGCTTCTATGATAAACACACGTTCATCTGTTTAAAGCAGCACAATTCAACAACACATCCAAAAGGGCCCTTAAGGTGGACCAACAACTCCCTGACACAGTTATTATCTCAGAATGTACAATGAGCTATCTCTCTGACACAGTTATTATCTCAGAAGTTACAATGAGCTATCTCTCTGACACAGTTACTATCTCAGAAGTTACAATGGGCTATCTTAGCGTACCGTGGCTACGTGGATGGATCCGTGTCTCCTTCTGCACCACCTTATGTCAGAAACACTCAGCTCTACCTTTCAACCTGGCGTAAGAACATTAGCATTTGCTCAGCACCGCATATTGAATCTTGTAAATGCAGCTCAATGATAAGTCTCAGTACCTCATAACTATTAAAAAACAAAAACAAAAAAGACTTTGCTGAGGCCTGCGGCTCATGAGTGATGCTGCTAGTTGGAAGTGTCATATTCATGTGACAGAGTTTATAGTTCCTGAAATAGACTCTGGGACTCCGATACCTAATCCAGGGAGCGGATTTTGGTGTTTACAGGCACACTGCTCAACAGGCCACCCTATTGATCCTTGATACTTGCCAGATTAGGAAATTGCCAGTCATTTGTTTTTTAAATGTGAAAGTTTGTACTTCAAGGTATAAAAGCTTCACACCCTCTCTTTCCATTTTGTTCAGAATAATTGTGCATTTCTGAACAGCTCTCTGTCAGCCCATCGATGTATCACACAGTATCTCTGCGTTGCCTATCCCGACGTCACAACAGGCACGCCACGATGAACTCGAGGTCTCGCAGGACGCCCTTTTCTCTGTCCAGTTCGAGTTCGTCCTACACGCCGAGTCCAGCGGTCTCCTCCTCATCATTGGGCTCCAGTAGGCTGTACTGCAGGGAGACGGCGCTGAGCAAGGACTTCTTCCCAAGGGCATCGTCTTCGTACAAGACGGATGTGAGCCAGCAGGTAAACTGATGATGATAATAACAATAACTAAAGAAGACTTGCGGTTTCATGCAGGGCCCACACACGATTCTGTAATCAACTCGACTCCTCCCCTTTGCTGCTTCAGTCTGGTCCCATGCTGCTTTATTTAACTTTCTTCTTAAGGGCTGGTAAAGTACTTGTTTGTTTTTTTCGACGAACGTCCCTGCCATCCAATTCAGTCTGGAATGCAAAGGTCACATAAGGTCACAGCTGGAATATTCAACGAAACATTTTGGGCCCATGTCATCCAACCGTGCCTATTGCTGTTCTTCCTGTTCCAGAGTATTCCAGAGAGAGGGGACTCGAGTAGTACTGCAGTAGCCGGTTACTGACGCACAGCACTGTGGAGGTCTTTTTATAGGACAGCCTAGATTCTTTGGAACATGATGTGTGTATTTCAGTCCTGTTTCTTGTCAAAGATAGTGTTACCGAGGACCCGGGACACGCCCGGTTGTTTTTCCACTGGACTGGACTGAAGCAATGTCCAAAGACCCAATGAATCGCTTATTGCTGGTTTTAATTTAGCATCTGTGTATTATAGAAAAGTACCAGTTGAATCTATTCCAACAAAAGCACACGAGTTCAAAGAGTTCAATATAGTTATTCTTGCAAATGTGAATCTGAAAATCCTTTGTGCACGATAATGTCCGAAGCGCAGCAGAAGTTGACCGTTGGAGACGCTTTCCGTTTCTGCTTCAGCGTTGGTCTCGACTGATTCTGCTTCCGTCCCTTCTCTTCCTGAAGAGTCCCCGCCTG
Source organism: Brachionichthys hirsutus (assembly GCF_040956055.1). NCBI lineage: Eukaryota > Metazoa > Chordata > Actinopteri > Lophiiformes > Brachionichthyidae > Brachionichthys > Brachionichthys hirsutus. Next base: position 4,548,138 of record NC_090897.1, read on the forward strand.
CTGGGCTTGTCGAGAGACTCTAGCGGCTCTGACGGCCGCTCCACCAGATGGAAGCTGCCTTCTTCTCTGACATCCTCCAGCGAGTCCAGCGACCGCCCTTGGGCCGAAGCGTCGCTTAGCGGCAGGAGCAAGCTGGTAATGGAACTGCACCGCGTTACCGGTTAACGGCAGCAGAATTGTCTCGCTTTTAACGTCTGCCTTGATTTTCCCAGCCCGATTCTGGGGGAAGGTTCGGGAGGCCTCCGGTTCTGTTGAACGCCACTGATGATAGTGATTCTAAAAGAGCCAAACTGTCGTACAGCAACAGAGGACTGTACTCCAGGACGCCCAGCACCCCCCTTACGGCGTCTACCTATGCCAGTCACGGGCTGAGCTGTGGCAGAGGTACTTGTTACCAAATGTATGGCGGTCGGGGGTAAAACCTGCAACTCCATCAGATATATGATTTTATACATTTAATCTTTCTACTCAGGAACAGGAGAAAACCGAAATGATTCATCGTGGAACTCGTACCATTTGCTCTCGCGGTCGTCATCGTCGTCCTCGAAGCCTCTCCTGCCCAGGAGAGCGCTCGAAACACAGAAGGAGCCCAGCCCCTCCGGTTTGGGAGAACGACGGATGCGGACTCCCGGACTGACGTCTCCTTTGTGTAGGCGCACGTTGAGATGTAAACGCGCAAACCAGTTTCACTGTAGACCCACATCACACAGACGGCTTCTCTCATTTCAGATCAGACAGACAGGTTGACCTCCTCATATGCGCAGGGAGCTCGACCTAAACAGACGGCCTACTCTCCCTCCTCCTCCTCCTCCTCCTCCTCGTCCTCCTCTTCCCCCTCTTCCCCCTCTTCCTCTTCCTCCTCCTCTACTTCTAGAGAACGTGTCCTAAATAGCTACCTATCATCTTCCAGCTCCCACAGGCCTTCTCCTCTGGTGCGTGACTCCAACAACAGAACCACAACCCATTTCTCGAATGGCTCATCAACCCGAAATGTATCTCGGGATTCGCGTGGAAAGCTCGTATCCTCCGCAGGCGTCTCCTCCTCTTACTCCTCCCGGACCCCATTGAACAACCCTCCACTACCCAGAACTGAGGCCGCGCTTCCCCTTAGGCCACGCCCTGAAGATGGAGGGCCAGAGGGTCGGAGCTCCACCCGCCGCCTCCTGTCCCGTCTCTTTTCACGGCGCTCCAGCCAAGACTCTTCCAGTGGATGCTCGAGTAATCGCTGCCTTGATGAAGAGAGTCCTTCCACTGGGGGAGAGTCTGTGGACAGCGATGAGGGGACCAGGACGTCGAGCGTGGAATCTGACTCTCTCGACTCAGAAGCAACGTTGGGGCTCCTGAGGAATCGCAGGCCAGTGCTCGCCCCGATCCAGGAAAACCACCGCCATGGCGTTCACAGCGGCTTGCCTGAGTCCGGAACGCCATCATGGAGAGAGCCTGGCGTCAGTAGTGACAGCAGCACGAGCAGCGGCGGCGGCGGCAGCTCCTCCTGGCTCCGTTCCCGCTGCCCTCCCCTCCTCTCTCGTCTCAGAAGGCATGTCAGAGACCAGAGTTCACACTCAGCCAGAGGCTCAGAGGAAGGCCGCGGCCACCCGCAGTACGTAGCGAGAAGGTGGGATGACCCTCAACAAAGAGCATCAGATGACGATGACGATAGCGAGGATGAGGATGATGAGGATGAGGGGGCAGTTGCTCTAGAAGCCTGTAGCGCCAGCCGTCCCAGCAAACCTGCAGTGGAAACTTTACCTGCCCTGGGAGATGCGTCAGAGGAGCTCTCTCCACACCGCGGAGTCAGAGCGCATCAAAGCACGCCCGCTGCTGCCGATCCGCTCGGCGCTGCTGGGAACCAGCTGCATGGCCGGAGGGAGAAACCCGTTTCCAGTAGCGACCAGGAGAAGCTGCGTGAGATCAAAGAGAGGTAATGGATTATGATCTTTCAATAGCCATTAAGTCCTGGTTAATAGAGGAATATATACTGATAATTTGTGTTAGTAGCTGTGAGTCAGAGCGGCTAACAACATCTGCAGACATGAATCCAAAGAAGGTGGGACACTCTGTAAAGCAGACAAAACAAGATGTGGGATTGAGCTAATTATTTTAATACTCTGTTAAACGTTGCCAAGTTAACATTTGGATTGTTTTATCCCGTCTGGTTGAGTTTTGATTTGTGTCCGACCGCAGACTGCTGATGGAAGATTCCGATGAGGACGAAGGCGATTTGTGCCGGATCTGCCAGATGGGGGAGAAGTCGCCTTCCAACCCCCTGATTCAGCCCTGCCGCTGCACGGGCAGCCTGCAGTACGTCCACCAGGAATGCATCAAGAGGTGGCTCCACTCCAAAATCGGCTCGGGTCCGTACGGCGCTCTTAACACCACCTTATAACCAAATCCTGCCGCCGCCGCCGTCTTGATGCGTTTGTTCTCCCATCAGGCACCAACCTTGAGGCCATCGCAACATGTGAGCTCTGCAAAGAGAAGCTGAGATTGAACATCGACAACTTTGACATTCAGGAGTTGTACAGGACACATGTTCGAGTGAGCGACCATTTTACTTCCTCAAGTACAAATACAATAGTAAAATCAGTGCGCCGCTGCCGAAGCATGGAGTCAGGAAATGCCACCAAAAATCAGTCTTAAAGAGGTCCGATATGAACTATCATGAAAATATGTCTTCTGGATCTGATCCAGAATGAAGTCAGGAAAATATATTACATTATATACAGTTACAGTTAAGAACACACCTTAACTCCGATTCACTTTTGCTCTTCATGTTTGGTGTATAAAGATACCAAGAACAATCTAGAACCTTTTGGTGTTGATCCAGATCACCATGTAGACTAAATCAAATTACGAGGGGAATGAGCTGCTTGGCGGAGGTCTGCGCTTTTCTTGTTAATTTTCTGCATCCTTTATGTGCTGAAAAGGCTTTGTCTCACTCTGCAGTCCGAATATGACGAGTTCCTGAACAGCGGCCTCTACCTGGTGGCCCTGCTGCAGTTCTGTGAGCATTTCTCCGACGTCCTGGGAGCATTTGACGGAACTGTGGTGAGAACTCAGACGCTCACAGCCTACGGTCTCAGCGTCTCGTCGCTGAATCGACGCAGAAATTGTAACGCCTTCTCTTCCTTTCCCAGTTACTGGACCTGGCGAGAATTCTCCACGAACACATGGGCAATTTTGAAAGTACGTTATTCAGTCCTTCTCTCCTGTGCTTGTGTTGGTAGAAAGGCCTTTCTAATGTTTCCCTTTTAATGGATTGCCACTGTAGTACATTTGCGATGACTGAATTTGTGTGTCTGATTTGCAGTTTCCCACAGTGACGGTGAGGAAGCGGTTCAAGACGGCAGACCGTCTATCGATTTTTCTGATCTGGACGACGATCTTGAAGAGTACTGAACAAGTGGAAGTGCTGCAATGTGGGTTAAAAGTGGGTTGCAGAGCTACTTCCTGCCATATGGTAGCAGATCTAGTTTTTGCGTATGCATCAATAGTCGTATTCGTTTGAAATGCCAGGTCTGCTGAACATGCAGCATTCGGGTGAAGTTTTGAACCTGCTCTTGATTTTCATTTCTATTTTTTGCCTTCTCAGATTAAAATGACGACCTGAGTAAACACAATCGTAGATGTTTATGGGTTCTAATGCTTTTGAGCCATTCGGAGGCGACCATAAGTTGCAGGTGGCTTTTTGCTGCAATGCAAACTTGAAATGGTTTACCATAGTATGTAAAATATGTTGTTGACCCCCACCAAAATTCTTTCTCAAATAAATGCACTTTATCCTGTTGTATAACAAAATTTAAAGGAAGACTGTTGTACCAAAAGTGCTTTAAATTTTACAGTGGTAGAAAGTGGGAAAGCAAAGAACAAAAGTGTTGATTGGTGAGCGATTTAAAAAAAATAAAAAATAAAAATAAAAAAGGCTTTTGGGAGAGAATCAATAGAGGGCGCTGAATAGTTTTATTGTCTTTTTCTCTGATTGCATAAAAGTCATTTTCTTTATTTTCCTCAATTTCATTGTCAGTGGGTCGACTCCAGAAAATGTTGCAGGACGTCTTCCTCAGTCTGAATAAATACGAGTTCTACTGATTACTCCTGAGAATGATGTTTTTTTTCTCCCTTTAGCATTGCATCATTTATTTAAATGGCCTGTTAGCGGAACAACTAAACTCAGCGTCTTTCTATAACAATGTTATTTGTTACATCGGCAAGTCTTAGCTAACAACTGCTAACTCTGACTAATGTTCTCACTGCAATGTGTTGCTGCCACCTAAGCCCCGCCCACAAACAAACATGTTTATGGAAAAAAAAAAACAGGCCTATAACACCACAGAGAATATAAGACACAAAAATACGGTATTTGATGATGGAATTTTATTGGATTCATTACCTGATTTGAGCTGAAGGGTCTCAGTGGTGACAGTTTAAATAACAGAACTGTTTTTTTTTTGGTTTACAACTTGAAGTGAATAGCTTAGCAAACTCTGAAATCCACACCGCGAAAGGAAGCTCAGGCTTTGGACATCCTAAAGACAAAGAGCATCTTTGGTTCATTTTTAGTTATAAAACCAACATCACATATTTACAAAGCTTTCACAGCGAGCAGCAGTGCAATTTGAACGTCATTAAAAACTTCCCAAAAACTCTTTTGTGCTCAAACAAACACGAATTGTTGCTCCACGGCATTTTAAAGTGCATTTTTGCTCAGTAGTTAAGTGCATAGGAAAGTCTGATTAACAAACGGACGGCTGACAGAAACGGGTGCTTGATTTATTTTTTGAGGATAAGATGCTCCTTTGATTTTTCTTTCATCTTATATTGAAAACTAAACCTTGTTCAGTATAAGTAATTCAAGCGAGTCAGCAAATATGCTGAGAAGTACCGAATCCAGTGGCTTAAGATCTCCCATTTCTTCTGAAGTAATATTAAAATGTACAGTCTTGTAATTCCTACTACGTCAATTACAAATATATCTACTTCTTTGAAGACAGTCCATCCAAAAATAAGCATCTTTCCTCATCTGTCCATATACGTAGTTTTAATGTGAGCTTCTGACCAGAATAAGGTCTCAGTGTCGCTATTTTGTGCTTCTGTTTTTGTTATTAATTTTAATTATTGTAAATTAGTTAATAACGGGCAAACTAACCAAACAAATTTGCAAATTGACACAGTGGTGCATTTTTAACTCAAAAGTCAAAGAAAAATTTGTTTCCCTTTTCAGGCAAGCGTTTGAGTATATTAATGTCTACAAATTAAAAAAATGAGACCCGAGAAAACCCGATTTTAAGTAATGGCATACAGCAGAAACAGTAAATGGACATTTAGTTTGGAGTCACTCATGCGTCAGTGCAATTTACCCCCACTTTAAGGCTAAAGGAGAGTGTTTAGTCAGTTCAAACTCGTTTTAACAATCTTAAAACACCCCACACATATTAATAATCAATATTTACCACGAAGAACTAAAACACAGCTCTTCAACCCAATCTGAAAGAGCCCAAATTAAGAAACAGTTTCGTTGGATGTTCACATTTCACCCTCCCTATTTACAGTTTTCCCACATACCTCAGGAACACTTGAAGGCCTCAGCAGGGAAAATAAATAATTTCCAAAAAGTAAAAAGCTGCACCTGCTCCACAATGCGCACGAGGCAGGCACGTCGATACTCCCTGAGGCTGATGACTTCAGCGAGCTCAGTCAGCTGTTATAATACTGGTGGTATCAGTTTCATCAAATGTTCTCTGGTAGCGGACAGTAGAGGAGAAGCGGAATCTTTTCTTCTTATAGACGATGAAGCCAATGGCTAGAAGTAGAGTGATGAGGATTACGATAAGTAGACCCAGTGCCACGGGGGAACCTGCAGATTCTGAGGACCAAATATGTGCAGTCAGTCAACACAGATTGTGTTTTCTGGCAAGAACAAAAAAACGCAGTTGTGATTCTCACTTGCTGCAGTTTTGCAGACGACGCGACTGTGGCTGGCTGTGCAGTCGACACGTCTCCAGGTTCCTTCCTCCGCCGTTATGATGGGGCAGTAGGGGCTTGACTTCTTCTCTGTAGAGGAGGCCTCGGGCTTCCAGTTTGAATAAGCCAGCTCGGAGCCATCCTGCCAGGATACAGGCCTCCCTGAGAGGATGAAACGGCATAAATAGCATGAGGTGATATGTTGTTTTCAGTTTGGTTAATATGTCAATATAACAAATGCTGCCCAGTGTGGCTGGAAATGATGCAGAGAATAATAATGCATGCTGAAAAACCCTAAAATGCTCTGGAAGGGACCTCAGAGTTAGATTCTCAACATGAGCGCTACTCGTCAGACAGCTGTCGCCACACTGAAGTGAATTCTTGCTTCCAGTTTCTTTACATTGATGTAAATGCAATGGAAGCTAAACTGTCTGTAGTTTTTTTTACGGTCCAGGTTCTAGATCAAACCAAGCAGCTTACCCTGAGCATCGAGGAGCAAGCCGAGCCACACTCGACCGGTGATGAGAGGGTCGTCATTCATGTACTTTGACACGAAGCTGTTTTCCTCGGTGGACTTTATAGTCAGCAGTTCAGCATCTGTCCACAGAAGAAGAAACGAAATCCAACGATGGACTTCAGGCGCTTCAGACGATTACTAACTACGAGCTGCCACGCAGGAAACGGCGACTCACTCATGTCCCGACAGATGTTTTTGGCCTGCTCCATGTCGTACAAACTGTAGTTGTAGAAGCTCATGTTGAAGGCGTAACAGTGATCCTGGTGCTGCACCCAGTTGGACACACCGTTGCTCTGAGGGCAGCGATTAGCCTCTGGGATCGCTTGCAGTTTGGCTCCTGGGTTAAAACAGCGCAGAAACAAGATTAAGCAATTAAAAGCACCTGAATGCTTCTAGAATTGCAATGGTCTTACTCTGGGACGCGGTGGTGATGTTGGTGGTGTAGCAGACGGCGCCGTCCACCAACGCACTGCAGCTGCTCTTCACCCAGGCGCCAGCAGGGGTTACAAACACACAGCTGGGCTCCTGCTTGTCCGGGCTGGAGCCGTCCCGTGAGTCCGACATGCTGGCTTTGTAGTCAAATCCCGTTCCGTCAGACCACTCGTAGGCTGCGCTGCCGACCTGCATGGGATCGAGATGGACGGAGGCTGCCGCGTAAGCCGGGCGCATCTGAAGTCCCGATCCGAATGAGGTCCGAACGTTTTATTGAACTCAGTTACAATAAAACGCTAAATCCTACCAACCTGGCTGGAAAGCCCAATCCAGAGTGGGAATCCGTCCGTCTTGGAGATGAGGTTGATAACCGCGCCGTGCTGGATGTCATGGACACTTGCCAGGTGGCCTCCACGCTGGTCACACTCCTTCAGCGCCTGGTACCAGCTGAACTTACCGGTTGCAATCTCGTAAGTTAAGTTGCCGTAGCGTTGGAGATCCTCCAATGACTGGTTGTACTGCTGTTTCAGTTCTTGAGAGAAATTAAGTAATCCTGGTGAGTATTAAATATGCCGTAACAGTAATTGTGGATGGACGTGATGCACCGACCGTTGTCCAGCTTGCACGTCACGATGGTTCGCTGCTGGAATTCTGAGAACAGGTTTGGGTTCGAGATGAGGATCCAGTCGCTTTCAATGGTGAGCGCTGCCAAGAATGGCGCCTGCACATCTGGTCTACCGGCCTCCCAGTTGGAATACTGGACCTTTGTGCCGTCGTACCACCTCATCTGGTTATCTGCAGCAGAACACAGTCACCATTATCTCTAGGCTGACTGCTGTAGTACAACAGTACATTCATTCATTCATTCGTTCATCTTCTTGACCGCTTTGTCCGTTACCGGGTCGCGGATCGTTGCTGGAGCCTATCCCAGCAGTCAGCGGGCGAGAGGCGGGGCACACCCTGGACAAGCCGCCAGTTCCGGAGAACCCGGAGAGAGAACCCGCGCAGAAAACAAAATACAAACCGTTGTCATCCTTGAACATCCCCAGCCACACAAACTGGACCAGGTCTTTAAAGGGTAGGAGCTGCTGCCCAATAAACTCGTTCTCCTCGGCATTCCGGATGGTTAGGATGTCAGCATCCACATCTGGAGCAGAAATACGTCACGATTTGCAACATCAGCAGGTACAGGACTTCTAACGTCATTATATCTCTTTATCAATGGGGAGTTTTTCTCTATACCAAATGAGGTGACAGTGTGCACGGGAGCCCAAGTAGCTCAGTCAGTAGAGCATCAGACTTTTAATCTGAGGGTCCAGGGTTCAAGTCCCTGCTTGGACATCAAGCTCTTTACTGAATTTACCTCATTTAAATTCTTACGTAATGTTTTGCAGGTATCGAGAATCTGTCCTTTGTCATAGTGATCCCACCGGTTGGCGACCAGCTGGAAGGAGTAGCAGTTGTTCTGGAAGGGGATCCAGTTTGGCCCGTTCATCTTATGGGGGCACTTCACTGCCACATCCTCCGGTGTTGTGATGATCTCCGCTGGAATACAGAAGTTTAAACTTTTTTTTCATATAAGAATTTTTTTTTTTTTTGAAGAGAAAGAAAATCTGTAAAGACTAAAATAAAAGGTATAGAAGAAGTATTTTAGTTTGGAATACTTTGATTGAAATAATGAAGAGATTCACAGCTAAGAAATCCAAAAACTAACAAAGGACGTGTACCAGCGAAGGAAAAGGAAAATATTTCCAAGTTTCTAAAGGATTTGAAACATGGAAAATTGGATTGCATTAATTTCGAAACCATTTGAGAACAAAACGATGCTCCTTCACTTGTAATTAATGAAACATACATATTGAAATGAGTATTCATTTAACTTGATGTATCTATCTTTCTGGAATAGCACTAAGAGTTTCTGCTTTGTCTCCATTACAAAAGAGGAAGTGTTGGCAGATTTGTACATTGCAGCACAGGGTTTGTGGTTGCAGGCTGCAAACTGTGTGAAACATTTTGAGCGATAATATTGCGATGGTTTCCGTAGCTGCAAATGTATTCACCGCCATGCTCTACAAAGTGTCTCACCAGCAACATGCAAATATAGTGAGACGACTTTCACAACCACTCCCGTAGGGCATTTGCCGAGAGTGAAATTCCTCCATCTAGATCTAGAGGAGAAACGCCGCGTGCACCACTGAGTCCACGCCCCGGCAGGAAGGAGCTGCAGGAAGAGGAGCGGCGGGTATTTCTGTTGATCATCGTTCCACATCTCCACTCACTGTGTGGTTTGTGGCAGATAGCGCCTCCGAGCTGCTCTTCACACTCGGTGGCTTTCCAAAACCCGTCGGTGTCCAGATAGACGCACGAGCCGCTGGTGACATCAGGAGACCAGCGGCTGAAGACGGTGTGACTGTGGTCGGTCCAGCGATAGTGGATTCCATCCTGGGGGGAAAAAAAGAGAAGACGCATTAAAGACAGTCCTGCAAAAAATAGTGGATGGAAATGAAGGCAAGCCCTCATGCTCACTTACATCTTCGCTAAACAGGCCGATCCACATGGGCGTGCGTGCTCGGCTCACATGGACAGTGAGGCTGGATTGCAGCAAGGTATCAGCCACACTTGCTAGGTCCATGCTGTTACTCCTGCACTGCTCCAAGGCTTCAAACCAAGTGAGGTTTCTGACGAGCAGCAGGACGGTGTGGTTGTCGACGTTGAAAGATTCCGTGGGTACGTGGGGCACCTCTTGTTTATCTGTAAAGATGAAGGGTTATGTTCAAGAAAAGATCAGGGGGGGGGGGGGGTGTCAGAAACCAGGATTCACCACAAAACGACAGCTATTCTTTGCACAATCGTTCCCCTTCTCATATGACCACCTCACATACATGATATAATATGTGATTGTGCATGCTGTCACAAAGGAAACACACAATGTCCCAGTTTGTGCAACATTACCATGACATCTTTCTGCATCCTTCCCAGCAGAGTCAAATGTTACCAGGTTGACAATGCATTTTAGATTAAACTGTTTTACACACGGGTTTGGATAATAACAAGAGCTGGATGTGTTGATTTACCTGAGTAGTGCTGGCAAAGCGCCTCATGCTGGAACTGTGTGCAGGAAGTATAGTCCCAGGTACCCAGCATGGCAGAGTTTTGGTTATTGATCATAAACACACACAGGTCCATGCTGTCTGGATCCAACGTCTACCAGAAAAGAGAAAAAAAAAAGAAGTTTTTTTTGTTTTTTCATGTAATTTTTAATATAAACCATAAACTGGTGCTAACATTTAAGACGTTTCTGTATTACATTACACTCTCCAGAACCTGCTAAAAGACTCTGTAAGGTGTCAGATTGGTTAAATCCAAATTTCCAAAACATGCGCGAAAACTTACATTAATCTTAATGGCCTTGTGCATGCCGTGAAGCAAGGGGTTAAAATTGAAGTAGTCGACGGGGGACTGATCCATCCACGCGGGGTTGTTGTTGGCGATTTTTAGACCGATCCATATCCTGTCCTTGTTTGTCATCCTTGGCAGAAGAGTAGTGATGAAGTCTAAAACACATACACAACTGTACATTTATTGTTGTTACATACAGCAGGCATTTGGACTCTATGAGCTGTTTAACCATCAAACATTATAAAACATTTTCAACACCAAAACAAGAGCAGCTCTCACCTTGCTCCACCTGATCTAATATAGTGACCAAGGTTCCTCTCACCGACTGGCAGACCTCGTTGGCGTAGTTGAACGACACAGGCTTCATGCTGCTCATCAGTGTGTAACACTGGGGGGGGGGACCAGAATGTTGTGATTTATTTTATGAATAGGAATAGCAGATGCCAAGCAGACCTGTAGTCTACCTTTAGTCATTCAGCTTTAACAGCAAACCTGTCTAATGTGCTGACAAACAGGAGTCAATCTGTTTTAAAGTGTTCCTACTGGACACGTCGAGGGAGCAGACCTTATTTCGGAAGGACAGAGAGCCGTTTTCGCAGGACAGTCCTCCGGGATGAAGCCCCTGGGGGTTCACCTCCACTGATGTGGTGTTGTGTCTCTCACACACAAACGATAACTGCTGCTTGCAGTTGCGCTCGTACACTGCGAGGAAACACGACGTTTAACGTGCTCATGCGTAAAAGAGATGCTAAGCAGCACAGTCGATAAATACTGATTTAGTCTTCAGACTCATCACTCTGACAACATGGTGTTTGCTCACCTGGAAACCTGTTCTGAGGACTGATGTTGGAGCATCTGCCCAGGAAAACGGAATGATAGAAGAACATCTGGGTGTACCTGGAACATCAAACGCAATCACATTTTACCATGTGCAGATCAGCGTCATGACGACCAGTCTGATGCACAACATGAAGGGTGAATGCGGGGGACTGTGCTGACTTACGACATGGGGAATATCCCTTGAGGATTTCTCATATCGACCCACCAACGTTCTTTGGGCGAATTTGCTATCTGTTTGAAACGCGATAATTGTCGTTATCATTTAAAACAGTAGTTCTGTAGATAGAAAACACAACTGACCGTCTCCCGTCACTTACATCCATTAGGTAGTCTTGGATCCGTGCGATGGCAGTCGAGCTCAGAGGCGAAGCCAGTTTGCCGTCATTGGAGCCGCAGTAGAGATGAGCTTCTTCAAAATTTAGCTTCGGCTCTTTAACAAACCAAAATTCTGCTCCGTCTACATAGATGGACGACTCGTGGTGCCCACCTTTAACGGACGACACAATGAAGTCATGACACATTTACGACCAAATCACAGACCCAAAAGCATAATGGAATCTCAACAGAAGTGCTATTACCAGGATTGTACCAATCTGGATTCTTTGGTGTTTTTCCTGAGGAACCATCAACAAAAAAAAATAGTTAGGAGATTTCATGTGGTTCCTGAATAAGATGTGTACAAATCTCTTTTTTGACCACAACAATTCCACAAGTACATGACATAACGTAAATCCCAGCTGTCTTGATGAGAGATTTTGAATCTTCACAAACACAAGCCAACCTTTGCTTTGTGTACACAGTGCCCTTCACAGCTATGCTCACGTGTGTAGTCTTACCACGCGGTATTTGGCAGACCCACTCCAAACGGGCATCACAGTGAAACAGTGTGGCGTAGAAAGGAGTGGGGGATAAGCTGTGAACCAGAAGGTTCTTTGTCTAATGGAGACAGATGCCACAAATGTCATCAAAGAAATGACTAGAAAAGTATTATCAAACTGCAACATCATAGATCATCTTGCTTCAAATATCCAGCCCCAACCATGAAGGCAGCGCAGTCCCGACTGTAGGCGTCATCCTCGTGGAAATCGTGGCGTAAAACATCCATAGATACCTGGCAATGAACAGAACTCACACTCAGACACGGATACAGAAAGAGAACAGATGCATTACATGTTAAGATTCATGCTGCAAGTGTTTTCACAGCGTCATGCTCACAGGCTGGCCACTGCTCCAATGCCAGGACCGATCGGCTGGGTTTCGTCTGTTCAGCCCGACCCAGAAGTAGCGATTATCACTGCAACAGCAACAGCAGAGCAAACTGCCTGATTAACATTGCAAATACAAAAACAGCGTATGCAATTAAAATGAAGCGCCATCTCACATTCATCAGGTGTGAAGCATAAGTCAGCAGACGTGTCATTTCATTATTCTAATTAATCGCAAAGTTGTAACGTGGACAACAATAGAAGCTTGAATCTGAGGTACGCAGCCGCGAGGTGAAGCCAGGCATGGCTGACATCCGTCGCTTTGTTAAGTGACTAGAAGTGCTGGTCTGACAGGAATTATTGTCACTAATTACAACACACACTGATGTATTAATGCGTGTCTGTTTACCTGATGGATTCTCTCATGATGATGTGCAGGGCCTTCATCTCCTCATTATTAGTGAAGCCGGGCAGGTTGGCTCCCAGAGCCTGGCAGAACCTCTCGGCCTCCTCCCAGGAGCGTTTCCTGCTCAGCCGTTCCTTGTGAAATACCTGACAAGGTGAAAGGCTGAGATGCAACAGCGTACAAAAAAACCCAAAAACATTCCAGGACAGGAACAGACTGGATTCAACTCATTCTCATCATTTAAAAAATGATGTAAAATAGTAAAACTATGATCCTCTTTATCTTCGGCTGTATGTTCGGTAGTTCCTTTAAAACTCCCACTATGAACTTTATCAATTTGTCAAACAACTAATGTTGTAAGCTTATGGAAGCACTATCACACACAAACACGCACCTTGTAGCAGTATTTAATGCCTGGTCTGGACACCCATCCATCAAAACAGGTTACGTTAGAGTTCACTTCTGGTTCCGGTTCTGGAGGAGGAACGAGGTCTCTCCTACAAATGGTACCGGCCTTAAAAAGTGTACAGTTCCTCACGGTCCAACTGCCCAGAGGTTTCGCAGTGGAAATCGCTGCACAACCACCAAGCTGATCTGATGCACGCAAAGAAGAAGCACGAAGAGTCAGGGTTATTTCAACCCAGAACCTTCTTGTTATGAGGCAACGTAGCATCCGCTACGTATTATGCACTAAGTGGAGCAGCCGAAGAAGTGTGTTGTTTTTACTAACATGGTTCAAACCAGCCCCAGTTGGTGTAAGCAACCGCACTGGTGGATCCATTTTGATCCAGCCACCGGTACTCCCCCGTGTTATTAACGTCCTGCAGCCCAATCCAAAAATGCTGTGGTTCTTCTCTTAACTGCTCCCCAAGTAGATGGTTAATGAAGGTCTGCTCAAATCTGAGAGAAACAGTCAAAGTAAGGACTTTGTCTATTGGCATGAACTAATCAGCTGAAACAGAAGCCTTTAGTTGAATCACGCCTACCTGCTTCTGATAGTGATGTCACAGCGATCTTTGAAGGACACTTGTTTGCTGTTGACTTGATAACAGGAGTTGCCGTGTCTCCTCCAACCCTGGATGATTCACAGCAGAAACAGACGTTGGATACAAACAACAACTGCAGCTAATACGCTACAAATCTAACCGTGGCGCCCTATCGTTCATGATTACTGCTGCCGTCTGCAGGGAGGTCATCCGAAAGATGTCCGTGTGTAAAGGAACAGATAACAAACGAAAAACAAAAAGGCAATGTTTGAAAAGATTCCCAGTAAAAAGCCAATCATCCTCACATCCTGAGCGCTGCAGCCATCCTGTGTCGCCGATTCATTGACCTCTCCTTTCTTCTGACACAAAAACGGTAGCCTCTGTGCGCAGCTCCCAACGCGCCAACCATGATTCTGGGGAGAACACGCACAGGTCTGAGCTCTCAGGCTAGAGATAAAGCACCTTGTGAAGTAGATGATATGGAGGCAAGTTCAGAGTCCTGGCAGCATGCATATTTACGAATCCCACTATGGTCATGCCATGATTTGTCTTACTCTTTCTCGATTGGCTTGGCATGATGATGATGATGATGATGACGTTTACAACAGCCGACCTTCATGCATTTAACAATTTAATGGATTTTTGTTCCTTTTACAATTTTGAAACGAAATAGAAATTCTTTAAATTCCATATTTCCACTTGACCAAGTACAGGACCGCACCGAAGGAAGGGTTAATTCCTTCACACAGATGGATACACCCACCTCTCCAGAGTAGAAGACACAGCTGACGTCTTCAGATGGTTGGACGGGATGATTTGCATCCCAGTAGGTGAAAGTGACGGGTGCCTGGTCGATCCAATTGAAGACAGCCGGGTTAACGCCGACGCCCATCAGACCGATCCACACATCCAAAAAAAGCCCAGCTGACATACCACGACACACAAAAAAAAAACATCAGCTGATGGACACGTTTAGAATCAAATATGGCACTTTGGTTAAATCATTTCACCTGCGTGGAAATTAGTGCTGATCATCTCTTTGGTGTCGACAGAATGCAGGCTGGCCAGAGAGCCGCCTCCACCCTCGGTGTTGTTACAGTGCAGCTGGGCGTCTGCGTAGGGCTGAGGGGTGTCTTTCACTAACTTGTAACACCACCCATCCCACGGGACCCATCCATCCGGACACACCGTTTCTTTATATGTAAAAGACTCTGCACGAAAGGAGCAAGATGGAGGCCGTGAGGGTGGAGTCAGGCTTATCTGCATCTAAACAGTACATCTTCAGTAAGGTTTAGAAACTATGGCTGCAGGTGGGGAACAGCGAAGCTACCTGCGGTTGGCGTTTGAGGGCCGTTGACGTGCTTCTTACAGATGTACGGCAGGCGTTTGTTGCACGCCTCCGATTCGTAGTTGTGCTTGGAGTTCATCACACCGCAGTCGGACTCAATGATCGAGGAAGTCGATAGGATTGCTGTTGAACACATTCCCGCACACGACAACTAAACGTGAAGTCACAGCAGACTGCAGCTTTCAGTTTGAGTCACAGGAGTGAAAATGAAGGAAGTGTTCCAGCAATACTGACGTAGAAATGTAAGCGATCACTAAGAGGTCGTATGAGAAGCTCACACCTGCAGAATGCTTAACATTCACTCTAGTGTTCTTACAAATAACGGCGTTTATAAAAAAAACCCTCCATTCAAGGCTATTAATGGCTTATTCAGCAACACTAACAATCCCTGTCCCACAATATGACCAAAAGCAAAGTCACAAAGAGCTTCTTTTCAACACTGGCCTGTTGTTTCTCTGACTGACAGAGTCTTACGTTATAGAGGGGCAGACAGAGAACTCACAGTACAGCATGAGAAGATGAAACTGCTTAACTGTGAGAGCTCTGAGGCTATATCGACTAATTCATCGCTGAAAACCTACAAGTGCATGACTTTATTCTATCTTTACTTCTAATGTCATGCAATTAAGACAAATATCTTTCGAAAAGGGACAAAGATTAAGACAGAGGAGACAAATAAGAAGAGAAAAAAAATATCTGTAGCACCATCATCGGTTTCCCAGCGCAGGACGAAGTAAGGGGAGCCGTCGGACCATTGCCAGCCCTGAGACGTGTCTAACTGGTGAAGACCGATCCACATCTTTTCAGGCATCCTTTCAAGGCCCAGCAAAACTGCAGAATGTAACGGCATAGCACACGAGATAAGTACAGCACAGTAAATTCACTAAGAAAGAGAGAGAGAGGAAGCAGATGCCACAAATGGATTAAGGCATCACAAATCACAGATATGCCCGACTTCAAGGACCGTCAATTAAAAATACGTGTCAGCTTTGTAGTTCAGGTCATCCCAATAATTGGGTCAGATTAGAATCATGCAAACGCTGTACATTTTTAATGAAAGATAAGGCTGCCTCTGTGATCGTAGCATTAAAGTGAATCACAAAATACTAAAATGGAGGACAGAAATATTATCCAACGAGATGGAGAAATATAGCACTGCAATGGAAGAGAAGTTGCTCCATGATGATGCAGAAACGAAGCTAAATGGGTCTCACAGGTTTCAGAGTGGAGATCGTTCGGCTCAGACACACTCAGCAGATCAGCTCCCTGACTTCGGCACGAGTCCAAAGCTTCGTGCCAAGTCACAGCAGCTCCGGAAACAAACCCGTAGCAGGATTCTCCTTCCGGACCGGCAAACAGAGTCTGACAACCTTCCTCTGCAAAAACACAAAAGCGTCACGCTTCAATTCCAGATGCATCAAAATTAATGATTGTGTATGGATGTGTGTACATTGTATGTGTATGGGTATTTGTACATGCTGTACTTCAATGTTTTATGTGTTCATAAGGCCTTCCTTAAAAAAAAAAAAAAAAAAAGAAAGAAAAGAGACAATAAGTTAAGCACAGATTAGCTACTATCTACTTTACAAGTTGTTATATAAACACCATTGTTTTGCTTTTTAAACTAAGATTATAAATATAAAGTATAACCATCCCATAAAGGTTTTACATAGCGGTTCAATCACTAGTCTGTGTCTTATTGGATATCAAATACACTATAGAAGAACAACATGCCGGGTAATAGGCAGAGTCCCATTTTTCTGTCCTGGTCGTAGTCGGATGAGGTGGCGCACAGGTACATTCCAGCGTCGGAGGGATATGGGAGGCACTCGTGGTGCCAGGTGCCGTTGTATTTGAAGGGGAATTCACACGGCATGCCGGCAGAGTTCCCATCCATGGTGTGGACAACTGAACGGGACAAAAGAGCAAAGCCTCAGAACTTTTCACAAGCATCTGGTCTATGTCGGCCAAAAAACAAGCCAGAACAGCGAAATTCAGAAATGCTTTTTAATCCAAAGATACACAAACACATGCCTGGCAGATAATGTGGCAACGAAGGAACCAAAAGCATTGACAGAATACAAGAAGATTGTTTCCTGGAAACACGGATATTAATACTCATAGAAACCGCAGACGCTAATGTGTGTGAATCATCGAGGGAACAAGAAGCTATGAAACAAAAGGGAAAGCTACTCAGCAAGCACAGCCATAAAAACAAGGCAACGCTTACAATGAAAACTGAATGTAATACGACTTGCTCTCCCAGTTAAGGCCTTGGAGCTCCACAATGGACACCTTGAAGTGCTTTCAGCGCGGCTTAGGTGAAGCCTTTTATCTTGCAGATGTAATGAAGGGGAAATAAAAACGATACGCACCACGATACGGCGTCTGGCAGATGCTTTCCTGGGATCCTCCTCTTACCCACGAATCGTCGGTGTCCCGTCTGGCCACGACTTTATCCGCGCTGACCGACAGGCCCATTTGATAGACCGTGTAAACGGCGTCATCCAGGCAACGCCACCACAGCAGGATGTTAGCGCCACAGTCGACCAGGGACAGCGTCTTAGAGCGGACGTCTAACGCCAAGCAGAGCGCCGAGGCCACGTGGAACAGCCGGTGACCGGATCCCCACTTCCACAGCTGGGCCGCATCGTTTGGGTCACAGGAAGCGACATTCAAGTCAGCCAAATCCCCCGTGGCCAGACACAGCGTTGTGTTTGAGTGCTGGATGGTGAAGGCATCTTTATCTGTGGCGAGGGGGGGGGGGGGGGGGGGGGGGGGGGCACACAAAGGAACGTTGCTATGTGATCTAAATCAAAAATCAATGATAAAACAGTAACTTCAAGATCATTTCTTCCGTGCTTTCGGAAGGTCACCAGAAAGGCTTTTATAACAACGCAAGGAGAAACAAAAACGAACGCTGCTAATAGGAAATGGTGAGATATCGATACGAGTTATTGTTTAATACTTTGATACTAATAAGATATCATGAAACAACACAGACAAGTCTGGAAGTTAATTTGGTAACACTAATGTTTCACACAAGTGGTTGTTTTTGTTTTTGTTGTTCAACCATAAATACATTTGTCATTTAAATAAACTGTGGAGAAACGGATCTTTGTCAACAATTGTAAATTAGTGGAAAAAACATGACAGATGATTCATCCTATTCATCCGGGCCAGATCTTCCTTTCTATTTATTATTTAAACTTTTATGTTCCAACAACCAATGTTGCTCTACTCGAGTATTCATTGCATTGACGTTCGTGTTATAGCTGGGCGTGTTGCGCGTCAACCGATTGGCTGATCCCTGCTCCAAGCTTTTATTATTTTATATATAAAAAAAAACAAGACTTTATCTGAGAACATTCAACAGAACAAAAACATGTTTACATCCGCGTTATTTAACATGTGCTTCCTGTAAATAAACAGCAGCAGCGCTGCTCAGCACAGATTTATTACACGCACAGCTCCGGGACGGGGTGAGTCGGCATTTTCTTTTTTTTTTTTTGAGCTGTCAGAACACGGCGTGGCATCAGGGGGGGGGGGGGAAGGGATCCATTTCAAATAGAAGTAATCAAATTTAAAGATCGGTTGTTGTTCTTGTGGTGTGGCAAATTTGGAGCTTAATTTCATGCATTGTTGATAAAGTTATTACTAGTCTATAAACACAGTAGGAATGGCGGAAACCTGCCGAGTCATTGTCGGAAAAAACGTGAAAAAGAAAGCAAAACTTACCAAAAGCTGCGCGGCTAGCCGGTGAGCAAGTCCCTCTGAACACACTTGACTCCAACGCAGTCAGCAAACAAAGACAAAGTGTCGCTGCGGGTATTTTCAGCATGGCCGCGGAGTGGCGCTTCCGTCATTCAGAAAGAACCCGGTCCGGACGGGGAGTTAGACCGTGAAAAAGAGAACCCGAACATAAAGGGAAGCAATAACAAACCGAACCCGGCTCTACCAAACTGTCACTGAGCTACCAGAGTCCTGTTAGCCGTCAGCGCGCCGACATTACAGCGGGACGCTTCCGGGTTAACCTTCAAAATAAAGTTGGCAAAGCAGCGCGGAGAAGTTAGTTTAGCAACTCGGTGTAGTTTAAAAATACAGAAAAAAGAGATCAATAAAATAAAAAAAAACACCCTTTCATCTAGACTTACTCCAGAATTCACATGCCTCTGGAAGCCCATCACAGCCTTCGTTGAACTGGAGGCAGGATACACCCTGGACAAGTCACCGGTGAGACTTGAGACACATGATGAAGAACACATTCGACCTAAAGGATACTTTAAAACAGGCACACCGAAACTCGCCAAAATATTGCCTCTCAGAATCACAAAATTTCAGTTTGTTTTAAGTCCAATCATTACTTACTAATGTTTAATTTTAAAATATATATGTGTAATTAAAAAAAAAAAAAAAAAAATCAAATGTGACAATATTTATAAATATGAGATTAAATAAGTTATCCTTCATTTCACCGGTTATGGGAGGATACAGGGAGCAACGAGAGAAGTCGCAGCAAAAAATGTTTGTGCTTTTATTTTGATGGCAGAATCAGCGGTCTTCCTGTTTAATGCAGCATTTGCTGCCTCTTTGTGTCGGCGCCTCCCTTCACACATACGCGAGTACTTTTTATGGAGTACAGCGTGGCGTTCATTATTTGTTTTGTATATTGGAAGTTTTTTTTATGCTACTTTTATGCTACTGATCATGCTGATATCTTTATTTATGTAAACAAATTGAATTCATTGATGAGCTTAATGATTGTTTGCTTCTAAAGTTTTTTTATATTTGAAATAGTTTGTTTTTTATTTTAGAGTAAAACTGTGCAATAGTTAATAAACTTAAACCTGAGTCTGGTTTCGTTACAATCGATGCACTGTACCGTACGTAGCACATCCTTTATTTAGCCACATAAACATTTTGAGATTGTTCATTACATGAAAATAACTATTTTCAAAAAGATTGAAACTTTTAGGTTTATCCTTACTTTGCTGATGAACACAGCACAGTAGGGACAGTTCATGTAGAACACTGATATTACATCACTTTTCATAAATCCAGCCGGTATTTATGAAAACCCCCAACTGTTTAAATGTTTTTTCGAATGTATTTTGGAAATTAGACACAGAATTGAGCAAAGACGACTGATCGAATACAAAACAGCTGGCAAAGGAGCAAACCTGCAGAGAACCAACAAGGCAAAACCTCCGAGTGGCTAAAGGCAGCGATTATAATTAGTTTTATGATGAGGACTTTCTAAGGATTCGATAGGCTGATTAGAAAGACGTGAAATTTCCTCTAATCCCTCGGTTCCTTGGTTAATCACACAGCAGGTTTTCTGTTGTAAAAACTGGAATTGGTGGCCCTAAATTAAATTCATTAAAACACAAAACAAAATACTTTTAATAATTATGTTTTATCAGTAGACAAAAGGGAAACAAGAGAAGAAATCCAACCATCAGTTATAGCTTTGCACACAGCCTGTTAGTTTTGAACATAATAACCCTCTGGTATCAATATTTAATAAAAGAAAACAATACAAACGTAATACTGATAAAACGTCCATACCACCTGTGCTGCTCAAACAGCTCCTGAATTCTTAAGGACATACATACAACATAAAAATATCTCTAATTTCTATTTTATTGTCAATTTTCTTGTTTTCAAAGCCAATGAAACGTTTTCCTTGTCCTGCGTAAATCTTGAATAAAACGAATTTGTCTGAAATATTGTTATAGTTTAGAAAAGAGAATTGATTAAACCCTCATTCTGCAAACATTTAAGTTAACATTTCTTTAACATTCTCGGCTCAGCATGAGAAATATATTCACAAGCGTTTTCCGCACAAAAACAGCTTGAATAAATGAAAACTCTTGTGAGCAATGGGGATCCTTCAACCTTCAAACACAAACTACAGAAAGACATGTTCACCGTCATCGTCTCCCCACTGTCCTGAAGAGTCAGCGTCATTCATTCAAATCCAGGTCGCGGGATCTACTGGAGCAGTCTACAGGCGAGAGGCAGGGTACACCCTGGACAAGCCGCCAGTTCATCGCAGGGCCACAGACAATCATTCACGCACACACATATCCTCGGACAATTTTAGCGTAACCAATTGACCTAAACTGCATATTTTTTGGTGGTGGGGGGAACCCGGAGAACCCGGGGAAAACCCACGCCGACACGGGGAGAACATGCAAACGCCACACGGAAAGGCCCCCCAAGTTGGATTTGAAGCTGCGACCTCCCTGCGCTACTCTCCTGAATGAATCTCCAGGTCTGTGATCAGCACATTTCCGTCCGACTCTGTGCCCTGGGAGCTGGTTTGTCTGTAATAAGCGTTGCCGAGGGCGGGAAGGCCATGAAAACGTGAAGCGTTCCTCTTGTACACGAACCACATCACGCCCGCCAGCAGGGCAAAGATCAGCACGGCCACCAGCACTGCAGCGGGGATGATCCCATGATGCAAGCCTTGGAATACACAACACGATCGGTTCTATGATTAATAAAGCCTCAGCCTCATGTTAAAGTGCTTATTTTAATGACACCTATCGGATTGGCTAATGATTCAAATTTACCATTTAGAGGCTCCACCTCCACTTCTGTATTTAAATCTGCGAAAGAACACACATGGTGAAATTAAATTTAATGTCACGCATCATTCGTTCTTAAATAAGATTTACAGTAATTAGTCAAAATGTCTACGTGTGTATATCCGCTCTTCAGCCGACTGTAGACGCTTGTTTTTTACCAAACATTAATAAATCTGTAAAGACTGAAAATCTCTTCAATCAAACGCTGAGACCAGAGGCTCACAGAAGGAATATTCAAGAGCAAGAAATCATTTCTGCTGTTGTTACATTACGATAACTCCTCACCTCCGCAACAAAAAAAAGAGGAATATTACATTTTGGGTTGGCTGACAGGTGAGCATATTATTTTTAATTTCAGCCCTGTGAAATTGTGACTTGGATAGATGTGCAGGTTTTTAGGACACAGCTTTAGAAGGTCATCCAAAATTCCAACATGATGTGTGCAGTTGGAGGTGTCTGAAGTCCACAATAAGGCCCTCTGGTTAAACTCACTTGTGATGGTTTTGCAGACAAAGCCAAACCGCTCGGCGCACTTGGACAAACGCCACACCCCGTCAACCACCCTGGTGGTGACGCAAGAGTCAACAGTCAGCAGTTTGGGGTCCGGGGCTCTGCTGGGCCAGTTGGTGTAGTCCATCGGCGAGCCATCCACCCAGGACATAGAATCAGCTAAAGACAGAGGCTTCTACTTAACGAGAACAGCGGCGATGCGTATGGCAGAGTGATGAGATGCTTACTGTCGATGTCGAAATACATCCCCAACCATACAGTATGGTGGAGGAAGCCCGAAGACCACAGCTGCTCCAGAACAAAACGATTCTCTGTGTCACTCTCAATGGTCAGGACATCCGAGGTGTTGACTAAAAAAAAAGAGGCACAATACCACTGACATGTTGGAAATCATCCTCATGTTTGTGCAGTGAATATCAGGCTGCACCAACCTCATCTTAATATAGAGAAAAACTGGAATGACAACAATCCAGCAAATATATATATCTGTTAAAATCCTACATCCACCATGCTGAACGTAGCCCCAAACCGCTGCTCGAGGGTTCCCACCTTTCTGCCTGCAGTGCTCTCGTGACTCTTCAAATGCCAGTTTCTGC
Organism: Brachionichthys hirsutus; assembly: GCF_040956055.1. Classification (NCBI taxonomy): domain Eukaryota; kingdom Metazoa; phylum Chordata; class Actinopteri; order Lophiiformes; family Brachionichthyidae; genus Brachionichthys; species Brachionichthys hirsutus. Next base: position 4,570,931 of record NC_090897.1, read on the forward strand.
ACCACAGGCTCAAAGTTGTAACAGCCTTGTCCAAACTTGACCCACGTGGTGGGACACGCCGCCTCATATGAGATAAAGGGTTTGCTACCTGCGAGAGAGCGGGAGAGACGGAGACAACAGTCTGTGTTTTCACACGCATCTTCATTGGCGAGCACTCTGACTTGTACACTGGAGTGGTACTGACTCGGCGGGGGGACGTGACAAAGGGCCCCCGGTAGCAGAGCCTCACAGTCGGCTCTCCGCCAGCCTCCGCTTACGTCCATGTAAACACAGTCTCCTGTCACGATGTCTTCATCGTCATCGTCTTCATCCCAATGCGTGTACACGGTGTCACTGCCGTCTGACCAGTGATAATTGATGCCGCTCTGTAAGGCAGGTCACAGTCAGACAAGAAAACCTTCACGCCGACTCGCTCGCAATTATCCTCGCAGGGATTCCGGCATCCCGGGTGTGTTTTTAATTAGGAAGAATTCCGAAATCTAAACCTCGGATTTAATTTGACTCCTTTTAAACTCTTCAGTAAATAACCAGTGTGCGCCATGTTTTAGTAAGCGAAGCGCATGTTTCTGCTACTTACGGTTAGCAGGTATGAGACCAAAAATAGGAAAATAAAAAGCCCGAAGCCGTGTGGGAGAACCGTTACTGTCATCGTTAGCAAAAAGAAAACTACACGCCACTTTGGCTTTCCCTTTCAGGAATCTTTTTGTCATTCTTTTCTCAGAATTTCTTCCAGGCTATTCTGCTTTATTTAAAGGCTTTTCTCTTATATGAAGAAATCTAATACCCTATGTTAGGGCAGATAATCAAGCCCAATATTCCATGTTTATAAAGTGTTTAACTACCTGATATCTATCACGATGTCGTTTCAGGAGGATGCTCGTAAAAAAAAAAGATGTATATCTTATGCACATTCAATTAATTACACTTGAAATTGATTAAACAGTGAGCCCACTTGAAATCAGCACCAAGATCGATCAAATTCTGCTTCTTCTGTTGATTTTTTCGGCAGACTGAACGCTGTCTGTTCCAGACAAACACATACAATGCTCCAAACATTATAGAGTATTATTACATCAAGAATACATACGTCTTGACTATACAGTCCAATCCAGTGGGGGACAGCCAATCTGTTTACGAGAACCGTGAGGAAAGCCTGGTGGTAGGCGTCCGTGACGCTGACCAGGTCAGAATCCGCCTCCGTGCACATCTGCATCGCGTCGTACCAGCTCATGTTGCCAGACACAACCTTGTAGCTGCGACTCCTGTACTCAATATTGTAAGAGAGAGGGGGGTGATAGGAGTAGTTGGGGGGCTTGGATATATCTAGAACAAGAAAAAAAACAAGACACAGGTAGGCGGGATCAGATCAATTGCTTCAATGTGTTGATGTTAATGCAGGAAACACATTTATTGATCAGAATTAGAATCAGAATACTTTAATAATCCCATACGGAAATTATATTTCCTTATATTATATTAGGTGTCAGATTAGTCAATTAAAGGGGCCTTTTTCAAGCTCTTCACAAGAGCTAGAAAATCAATACCACTCCCTCATATCCGAGTAGTGACTTCTGAGTCTTTCCATCATTGAGATTTTGCCAAACAATCAGTGGAGATTCCCAAATATTTTCCAAAACTTCTTAAAAAAATAAAATAATAATAAATGTTTTCAGAAGACCTCTCAAATGAAAACAATGGTCCCAATTAGAGCACCATTTTTTAAAGGCTTTTGTTAAGAAGCAGATAAATCTCAACATAACCACCAAGATTCAGTTTGGAGCTTTAAGGCACTGAGAACCAAAAACAAAGACGATTCTTTTCTTCTTCTCAGCTCTCTGGTGGTTGAGTCAAGGCCATGAAACTGACTGAAACTCTGTGGGTTGGGCATTTGAGGCACGGTCCAGCATTACTTAGCGTGGTAGATCTGATAATGGAAATGCACTTTAGTGCCAATGAAAAAACACACACACACGTGCATGCTTAAAGTGTGGTAAGAATCCACAAAGACAAGATCTTCGGGGTTCTTCTCGTTCTCACGCTTTACGAACCTCGAAAATAGGTATTGTCTTGATTTATTTTCATCGTGTTAATGCATCAAAGTATTATTTTGTTAAATGTGGCTCAGAAACACATTTCCAAATAAAGAGTGAGACTGAAAGACAAACAATAACAGAACAGAACCAAAGAGAAATCAGGGGGAAGCATTACCTTGAGGCTTTTGACACACAAAGCCAAAACCACTTTCGCTGCACTTCTCATCGTACCACTTCCCCGTCAGGTGGAAGTTGTGGTTATTGGACAGAACCGTACACAGTGGCTCGTCAGTAAACCCACTGAGCCAGTCATTCCCCTGGGGGGGGGAGTTAGGGAGTATGTATCAGTGTAAACAAATGGACGCAAACCCATTCACAAAACACACGCACGACAGAATTCACACATCTTTAGATTTGAAATGTTAAAACTACTTTAGGAATACTCTAACCAATACTCTTCTAGTAGAAACATTCCCCTGTCTGTTACAGACATCACTGTATGAGGAAGCTGCAGTGAGTGTAACTCTGCATGTTGTGTGTGACCTGCTTTCAGGTTAAAGCTAACGTGATTGTATCCTAATATAATATAAAAGGGGCCTTTTTAAAATAATATATATATATATATATATTACTATTTACATAGCATCCCAACATTTTTGGAATCAGAGTTGTAGAAGTGCAGACACATACAGAACTTGAATAATTACTGCAAGTTATGTTCTCTTCGTGAAAGAAATTAGATGAACAATGAATACAAATAAAAAAGGTTGCGTGTATCGTAAACCTGAATTCTTCACAGACGCTTACAGTGAGAAAGCTCTTCGGTTCGATCGGAGACCAGTTGGTGTAGCTGACTTGTTTCCCGTTTATCCACCTCATGGTGTCCTCGTTCCGCAGGCCGATCCACACGCCTACGGAGCTCCCCTGGAGCAGCATGGTGATGTACGCTGCAGGAGCAACGGCACGTTCATAGATACGAATACCAGCAGAGGAGCACGTAAGCAAAGTGTGCTCGTCTGATGCTGCTTGCACCAAGGCACTCACTGGATGAATGTGTGTTCCAGTTTGTACCGACCTTGTTCAATCTCATCTTCTATAGCAACCAGCGAACCTTCGAATGAGGAGCAGATGGACTCGGCATCTTGCCAACTCTTTCCCTCCTTTGGACTACCAGGGAGGTGAAACATGAGGCACTGTCAAAAAACACACACACGCAAAATATAACTATCCGATTTTTGAAATGCTAATTATTCCCCAGTTGCCCCTGGTACTTTTTATTGAATGCTTCACAATTCACAGTCGAAGAAGCTTTGACTTTGTACTTTGACTAACAGAGAAACTATTTATTTTTAGTGGTGAAACAAGAATATTACATTTGGTTGTAATCCTCATCAGAACTCTGCTACTTCTAATTAAATCCAGGGTAAATGAAGCAAATGATCTTAAGATGAACTACAAAGTCCAGTTGAGGAGCTTCTCTGGTTATATCTCACATCAACACGTTAATAAAGGCGAAAACAGATCTTTTTTTTTCAAGATTGGCTCAGCTTGAGTGTCATCAGTGGGGGGTTATTCTGAAATGTTCAACATATCTTACTCAGGAACAGTGAATATAAACACAACCATCCTGCTTCAACCCGGGGGGGAGGGGGCAAAGCAGCTGATTGGTGGAGAACAGGGTGAAACGAAGGACTTTTAACAACATGAAACATCACAGAAGTAACCTTTAAAAGTTTAAATGGTTACGGCTGACTAACCTACCGGTACACTATTTTATATTTAGAAGTGGAAAAGCATTTGAATTAACTAACTGTGAACTACTGCTGCAATGTTCTTGAAACCTGGTGGAAAGTGCACAGCGTGGAAGAACCCGCTATATTTCGGAGTGGATCTGAATCACAGGGCGGATACACAAATAGTTTTCTCCTTTCAATGAGTAGGTTTCAGTTTCGGGTCAGCCGGTCCTCCCTAACTAAAGAGAGCGAGGCAGAAAAGACAGAAAGAAGGGACAACACAGCAGAAACTCAGAGAGAGAAAGTGATTTTTGTACGATTGTTTCACAGCGGTGATGCTCTAAAGCAAACAAAAACACCCACGGAGCCCTTTTGACATCTGTGACACAGGCAAAGCAGCGGAGCAAGCATAAAATGCCTTGCAACTTCACTATGCTGTATCATCATTCATTTATATGCTGCCTATAAATACTTAAAATAATACTGAATACTAGTACTGATGCAGGATTTGGCCAGTGTTACCTTTAAAAACAGCGCTCAGTAAAACATGCAGCTGTAAATACAATCTAGAACCCTTCACACTCGTTACCTTGTGTCCGAAGTACAGCCAGTTCTCTGGACATCCTCCGATGTAGTGCGGCTCCCGTGGAGTCTCCACCACGGACACCGTCTTCCTCTTGCAAACATAACCGTGGGGATCACTGCACTTACTGGTCGACCATTTTCCTGCAACGCACCAATAAAACAAACCTCTATGCATTCTCGCATGCGCACGTACACAGTGCACGTACACAGTGCGTCATTCTACACGCACGCGTGTTTACCTGATGAGGAGGACATGGCGGCACACGACCTGCTTCGCCTCAGGTCCCCTCTGGCACTCCCCTCCGCCCAGTTCTGAAAGATGACGTCCGTCTTGTCACTCCACCTGTACACAAAATGCACGGATATGTTTAAGGAACAACACTGGTTGATATCGCCAGCGGGTTCTCAACAGATAACATGTTCCAATCTAGCATCTCTCTCTTTTTGACTGCTCCTAGTTTTTATTCATTCATTTTCTACCCCTCATCTGGGCAGGGGGGGGGGGGGGGGGGGCAGCAGTCTAATGAGATAAGCCATGCCATCCTCATCATCCTCCCACCTCCAAGGTGTCCCCTCCAGAATGCTGATAGATTTGGTAACTTGTATACACTTAGACGAGGTCAGGATTAGCATAAAATCGTATTGTTTGCATAAAAGCTTTTTTCAATACAACATGTTGAACGGTCGGTGCATAAACACCTCTATTTTGATTTAATTATGCTAATTTTGATTGAATTAATTATGATTTAATTATTATTAGATGAGCAGCTCAATCAGTTGAAGCTTTATTTTCATCTTTGCTTAGACAGACAGGTCAATTAAAAATATATATTGGAGTTCTTTTTACCTGATCTCATCTCCGGGCTCCCCAATAGACAAACCAATCCACCAGTCAGTCGGGCCAAGAGAAAGCTGATGAAACAGTGAAAGGAACAGAGATTAAAAAAACATCGCTCCACATTTACCCTCTTCCTCTGCAAATCCGGTCCTCAAGTGGGCCGCAGGATCAGACTTTCAGAACCGCTCGTACATGAGCGGCCATTCAGGTGCTCTCTTCAGCCTGTGCCTCCACTCCTTTATCTCCTTTATCTCTTTATCCTCTCGCAAGCCTCGACACCACTAGAGACTTCTTCATTGAGACCCGCCAGCCCAAAGAAAACTCAGCCCTTTTGCTGTGTGTGGGAGCACTCGAGCGTTAAAGTGTTGACATGTGAGGTACTTTCCAACTTGTCGGCAAGTGTATATAAACACTTGAGTTTTTATGAGGAACGAGTGTGTTACTTGTGTTCGCACTTGTTTGCTTTTCACTGTGTGTGTGTGTGTGCGTGTGTGCTCTACTAGAAGAATGGGCCTAGTGGGGCATTTATTGGATTCACTGTGATTAAATACATTGCTCCGGCGGTGTGCTGGGGTGCGGCATTGTGCTCCTGACGGCTGGATAAAAGTGTCCACGGCTGAATCATGAGGGTGGTGAGAGTTCTTGCTCTTCTTAAGATTAAATTGTTACGTTTAATTTTTCAATAAACTATTACTTTAAAAAATATATACTATAAGTGAAGCTTTTAAGAAGGGTGAAAGGAAAACACACTATTACAGTACTGTAGTACTTTAAAACAAATGTGAATTTAATAACTTATGTTGCAAATCTATAAAGATGGCAATGCTGAATGAAACTAAAAGCAACCATTTGTTAAACTTTAGACCTTATAATTAATGTTTTACGTCATTGATGCGTCACACAATTTGATACAATGGAAGAAAAAGACTGAGGAAGTTGTGGAAAGTCCTAAAGACATCTGTTTGGATCAAACATAAAAAGGTTGGTAATTGGTGCTATTATCACAATTAGGTATTATTATCCAAAGGCTTGGTCGTTCATGAGCAAGGATGGGGTGAGGTTTGCCAATATGTGAAAGACATTATTGCATAAATGACCTTTCTACATGGGCTCACCAAAACATTGCACTCATTTGCACATTTGCTTTTGCTTTTTTAATTTTATGGATGAGTGTGAGCAGTGGCAATCACAGACCCGCTGCAAACGCTCCTTGATGAAGTGCAGCTCCTCCCTGGAGTGAACGGACAGCAGGTAGGCACCCATCATCTGACAGGCTAGAGACACCGAGTCCCAGTCAAAGGGCTGCTTCGCCAGCAAATACTCAGCTCCACGGTAAAACACCCAGGGCTCGCTCTCTGTGGGACAATTCAAGATCAATTGATCACTATAGCAAATCGTAAAATGCCGTGATTCCTGCCTGCTTGACCGCTACAAACACAACGACGCACACTTTTTCCCAAAATACATTACAAACACAACGACGCACACTTTTTCCCAAAATACAGTACAAACACAAATATAGAAAAACATTAAGTTACCAGTAATAAGATTAAAATAATAATATTTGTAGATAATAATAAGAGGATTAATTAGTACTTTTGGAAAATAAGTATTTTCATAAACACTGTTTTGTGTATGCAAAGAATCAGAGTGTTACTCACGCTCTGTGTACCAGTACGGCTTTTTCAGAGGATCACCTGTAACATTAGTCAGATTTAAGTTAGTGATACAGTAGAGACGTGTGAATATATAATATTATAGCGTGGCGGTGGTTACCCCTTGGCAGCTTGCAGATCCACTCGTGTTTGGCGTCACAGGGCTGTGGCACGAGAGCAGCGGTCAGGTCGCTGTACACAGCACAATCCCTCCTGTCATCCTCCTCGTTCTTGTCCTCTATGAAGGAAGTCACCACCTGCAGGAAAGCAGAGCAAAGATGAAACTTATTTAAGCTCCGATTGTTGCTGCATAACAACAACGCTGGACTGCAGAATCATTGTGAACATGTCTGTGTACTCACAGGAGAACCGTCGGACCATTCCCAGGCACCAGGATGTTCAGGATCTCTCTTATTCAAGCCCACCCAAAACCAGCGACCCTCTGTTCTAAAAAAGAAGAGCACACTGCAACATAAGTCCTGCCAAGCACTGCGTGGAGAAAATGAACTCATCATAATTTACTTAACATTTTCTGTAAATGTAGGTCACACTTATGCAAGATATAATTTGCTTTCATTAAAAAAGTTTATATTGTTTAGTTCCTTAAAAGTTTTTCTATGCACAATTAAATGTTTTATAAATCTTGTCCTCCTAATGCATTTTAGATTTTACTAATAACTTTTAATGTCCTTCACATTGAAGCTCCAGATTGTATTTCATGTAATGGACATGTGTGCAGCCAGAGGTCGCCACAACAGTCGCCACATTTAAGGCGACTCTTCCTGCGTCTGGATTCTCAAAATAACAATCATAAAAATAAATTCTTTAGGCTTTTCTGTCGGAGAGGGAGGAGTCAACGAAAACTTGCAAAAGCAACTCACACAAACGGTCTAGAAACGTAAAAAAAATGAATGTTTTTTCTTATTGCGTTCCTGCAAGGCCAGGACGGCTGTACCAACCCTTCAAACATTGTGCTGAGGAGGTGCTTAACAAACACCTGCTCTTCATAGTGGTGGAAACTGGCCATCTGAGCTCCGAGGGCCTGGCAGAAAAAATCTGCTTCCACCCAGGAGCGTTTCATCAGGACTTTCTCGTCGTGGAACACCTACAAGAGTTTGAATTCAGCTGACATATAAACAGATAACAAATCAACAAATGTTGTGGTGCCTGTGCATAAAATGACGCATTCATAAGTCTATTTGTTTTGCCTGTTTTCTAATGTTGTGATTTTTGATGTGTAGCCTTCTTCGACATATGCGGAGCTCTGCATTCTACTAAGCGCCACTCAAACTATTTTTATGGTGCTAAATTAAACAACTTTTAGGTTCTGACTGCTGGTTGAACAATTTGATCTTGTGGAATTTATGTAAATAAATTCCCTATGAGTATATCTATAAGAGTATATTTTTCTCTGTTTGCATGACTTAGTGGCCCACTGCATGCTGGGATAGGCTGTAGTTCTATAAGGGGAGTAAGCTGGACTTGAACAGCAAATATTACATTAAGTGCATTTCTGTCAGTGTTGGTGGGGTCAACTTGACTTATGCTTGACCTATTAAACTTCAGCTGTAGGACGACAAGATGCACTTAAATAAAAGAAGAGAGGCTATGAGTGGATGAACCCACCTTAAAACAGTGAAACAGTCCAGGGAGTGATTCCCACCCTGGAGGACAGGGGGCATAGGCGTCGACGTGGTGCTCTGGTAGCTGAACATCATGGTAGCTGCTGATGCTCTGTTTGCACAACGACAAGGCTTTATGGGACTTGCAGTCTTTCACCTCCCAGTGGCCCAAAGCAGGGCCACCTGACATGGCAACACAGCCATCAGCACTGACTAAGGAAATGAACGGGAAAGGAGAGGAGGAAGTTGAAAAGGAGTGAAAACAATTTGTAAAACCAAAAACCATCCATTAACCCCCCCGCCCCCCAACAGCCACCTGGCTGGTGTTTGTTCCAGTTTGTAAAGGTGAGAGGCGAAGATGAGTCGTTATGAGAAATCCAACGGTATTCTCCATTTCTTTTCAGGTCCGCGAGGCCAATCCAGTAATACGTGCCGTCCTTAGCTCCACTCTCACTCAGCAAACTGTTGACGAATGCCTGCTCAAATCTACCAGCAGGAGGAGAAGAGAGGAGAGGATGATCAAGATGATCACACTTAAGACTCACCACATAGAACAAATCCTATTTAGATGGAAACACAATGAAAAAAAAGTTGTTGAAACTTTTGAAGGTCTAAGGCAAACTTATGATTGATGCATTTGTAAGGTTGGGTGAGGCTAATATGAGTCGTTCAGTCACCCAAAGGTACATGTTTATATGGAAACTACAAAAACTAATACTGGTATAAAATGCAGCCTTGTTATAATTTCTATGCCATGCGAAAGATCGACTCGTCGTAAAAGCAAAAGGGAAAAAAAGCACCTGTTTTCCACATTAAGAAGAGGCGCCTCGCAGTAATACCCCATCAGTGCATCATCGTAGTTCTGCTCGTGGCTCGTCACGGTGTAGCACGAATGACCGTGTCGCTTCCAGCCCTGTAACGACATCAACAAATCCATCCACCAAACTGCATCGATGTCTCATTCAAACCTGCAGCTTTCCTTTCTTCAATGTGCAAAACATAAAATCATTTAACCTCAATATCAAAAAAAGTAACTGTATATACAATTTATAATCAAGACACACATATAAAGAAGAATAAATATTACAGGATCAACTGTAAGAGGTAGGGATGTGAAATAAAGAACTGTACTAGTATGTATTAGTATACATGTTTGCAATTATATGTAAGTCTGTGTGTTAGAATGTGTGATGGTTTGACTAGTGCTGTCAATTTGCCACCCTGTCCTCCATAAAGCATCAACTTTCTATAGAACAAGTTGCACCGCTGCTATTCTTTCATGTTATCACCTGCATTGCCCGATTGCACAACCAAGAAAGCAAAGAGACGACTGAATGGAATGATCAGAAAGCACTAAAGAATGCCCACTGGTATTGTGCTTGCAGGTACTTTTTGTTTTTGAACTCCTGACCCAGGGTGAGAAGCAGCTCGATGACTCAAGGGTCTGATCCTCTCGTAAAACCGAGACAAGGCGCAGCATGAATGTCAGACGATGCGTCAACACGGGGGTGAATCATCTTATTGTGCTCCCAACGGGGGGGAGGCAGACTAGTTCAGAACTGCAGCAGGCGTGCGGCTCAGCCTGATGCACATCCTGATCCGTATGTAGCTATTTTAACTCCGCCGACAACCACATAATCTGCCTTGCAGAGTTAAAAATAAATCAGTCAGGAAGAGGGTGAATTCTTTTTTGTTTTTTTTGGCAGAGTGTGGTGGCATCAGTTCTGCAAAGGTAGCGTGCTTCAGAAACCTCTTAAGTATATATCAAAGTTGTTGCCGTGGAACTGCAAAAACAAACAAACAAACTAAAAACACGACAATTCTTGATGGCAAAAGGCACAATTATGCCTTCTGTATGCACAAAGTCCAATTTATTTCCCCACAAAATGAGTTCTTGGATGGCGTGTTTCATTCTTGATACCCTGGACAAAACATTTTCTGAGAGAGAAATGTCTTCTAATTTGGGTGAATAATGAAAAGGCCAGAATTATATCTTTCAGAAGAATTTGAGGCGCTCAATGACGTCTGCATGCACGCACATTGACCAGACACACAGTCCTGCCTTACACCAGGTTCGTCAAGCCCATGTTAACCCATAAGTTTAAATCGAATGGAATGCTCTGCCTTGATGTTGTTTTTAAAGACCCTTCAGTCATTCAGTACACGTTGACCTGGATGTGTGCGTGTGTGTGCGTGTGTGTTGTTGTGCGCATTCCTTTCGCTACCTCAGGACAACCCTCGTCCCAGGTTCCGCTGTGATGAACTTGACTCTCGCTCGTTCTTCTACACACAGCAGGCAGTCGCTCGTCACATGAGGTCAAAAGCCAGTTGCCCTCCTGTGACAGCATTAGATTAAACACACAAGTAAATAATCGGCCAATCAATAGAAAATTAATTTGCAGTTATTTAATGGTATTGGATTAAAGTTGTCGAAAAATTCCAGCTTCTCAAATGAGAGATTTTGTGCATTTTCTTCAACTGCTAAAACATTCATATTCGAATATCTCTGTCCTGAGTTATTAGAAACTTATGATTGAAACATGGACCAAACAACAACAGAATTGTTAATTCGCTATTGCGGGAAGGATTTAGGGCAAGTTGCTGTGATTGAGCTTTAACAGGTGAAGCACAAACACAGGGGTTCTCACCTTTGTGTCTGTTTTGGTGCAGAGCGCAGCATCCGTCAGGTTGTGAGGGGGGTGATACTGGTGCCAGAGAGTGAGAGTCACCGGTGTGCCGTCGGACCACGCCACAGCCGGCAAGGATGCGTGCTTTCGAAGACCAATCCATACCGCTGCGCTCTCCCCTGAATCTACACACACCGCGGCATTCGTATACCCTCAGTGCAGCCACGACAAACAGAACGCCACGCGTCTGTGTTGCATAGTGCTCCTTACAATTAGCGAGGATGTTGAGCAGCATTTCGACTTCGGACAAGGAGTGGAGGCTGGTGAGGTTCGCCCCCTGAGAACCGCAGGCCTGAGAAGACTCCTCCCAGGTTCCTGCTTCGCTTTCGGGCAGCAGCCTGTAGCAGAAGCCGTTATGAGGCCACCAGCCACGAGCGCACTCCGTAGGGAAATACTGCCACTTCTCTGGAGGAGGTCGAAGAGGAGGAGACATCAGAACGCCACAGCCCATGCAGATAATATATTTGTAATATGCTCATTCCTGTTGTGGTCTAGCCTCTCACCGAGCGGATCGGCTCTCTGCGTGTCGTTGGGCGTCTTCTTGCAGACGTAAGGCAGCGCAGACTCGCAGGAGAGGCTCTGCCAGTGGCCTTCATAGGCTGAGTTGTACACCCCACACTGTCTGTTATCCTGAAGCGGGCTGGGAGGCAGACCTGACGGCAACACAGAGGGAGGAAGTTCAGTCTCGTGTCAGGCTTGTTTGGAGTCCAACAAGCTCCAGACTATTGTCTTTGCCTCAAACTGGGGCTGCAGTATACGATGGAGACAAACCCCATGAATGATTGTGAAGCATTGTTATTACATTAGTGATATATTTATTCTGTTTATGTTAAATGAGCTACAAAACACATAACTTTTATGTAAAAAAATATTAATATTAAGGTGTCTTTCTAGTGCTATTTTAAAAATAATGATTATAACATAATCCTGTATCAATTAAGTGAAACCTCTTCTTAATACAACTGTCTTCAAAATATATATAATGAGAGGGGGGGGGGGGGGGAATTGTCTTTGGCTGAATGATGCATGCAATGCACTATTAATCTTTTACATCTGCTGGATTTGTAGTTTATGTTCTGTTTTTTTTTCACACAAATAACAATTCTTGTGCTATTCTGTTAAATATGGTTTGTTGAATTTCCATCTCAAAATGACAAAACGTACAAGGACTGTTCTCTGTATTTCTGTTGGACTGAGATCTATTAGACTGAAAGATAATCAAAATGCCGCTGGGAGCAATTTCATGGATGTAATTATCAATCAGTTGCAATAATTTAGGTCAGTCGACACGCAGAAATGTTCAACTATGTATCAGAAAATGCAGGTTATCATTTGTGTAACTATTATACACCAAATATATTCACGTAAAATCTCATGACAATGCCCTATAAAATGAAACAAATAACCAGTACCTGTGGTGAACTTGACCAAAGACAGAGGAGCTCCATCGGACCACTGCCACCCCCGCCCATCCTTCAGATGGTTCAGCCCAATCCACACCCTCGCTCCAACACCCGCAAGACGGTCTGTTGTATGTTGTAACACATCTCATGTTATCAGGTTGTTGTAAAAATCAGCAATGCTCCCCTTACTGTGAGATTTAAAAATCAACGGACCAGCCCAAGAAAGCGATAAAAGAAAAGTTAAAAAAGGCCAAGGAAAGATCTCAAACTTTAGGAATGCAAATACACAGTGCATTTTTCTAATGAGCTGCTTGTGAACCGGATTGATGCTTAACTCCTGTGTGCCTAATTCCAGATTCCTACCTCTGATGTACCTGTGCTCTGCCAGGCTTGTGATGCTAAGCAGGTTTCCACCTTGAGCCTGACAGGTCGACAGCGCCTGACTCCACGTTAGGATCGTGTACAGGTTGAACTGGTAGCACGCACGGAGTTCCCGGTTTGACTCCCAGAAATCTTCACAACTGGAATCTATGAAAACAGCCACACATGAAAGAGGTAGGAGAACACCGAGAAAGAAAAATGTACAATGAGAACGCATGCATTACAAAGTTCAAACAGCAGGTGTCCACGTGTGTGTGTGTGCGCGCGCATCTCCCTCTTTACCTTGCACAGGACAGAAACCCCATCGTTCGGCCTCATCGTAGCGAGTGCTGGTCGCGCACCACAGCAGATGGTCCTCCCGACCCTCAGTCGTGCACTCATGGTACCATTTGTTGTTGTACTTAAAGGGCAACGCGCACGGCATGCCGTGCGCATTTCCCAACAAAGTGTGGATATCTGCATAAAACACAGCCAGCGTGATTTAGAGAACATCCTAAAGAAATGATTGCCGCGTGAAATGTCACCAGGAAGGTCCGTACCATCATACGGGTCCGAGCAGGGCCCCTCTCTGGGAGTGTTGTACCTTTTCCACTCGTGATAAGAGTTTTTCTTAACCACCACCAAGCGTCCGGCCACAGCCACCTTCCACTGGGATGCACTGTACAGCATGTTCCCAGTGCAGCGCCACCACAGCACAGGAGCGGTCATGTCACACTCAAACGTGCCGAGGGGCTGCGTTGATTCCGAGAGGTTGAGGCCCAGACAAGTGCCGGTGCCCAAGTTGAATAGGCGATGCCAGGAGACCCACTTCCACAGCATGCGACGCGTGGGCCGCTCGCAGTCCTCCAGCACCAGGTTAGAGCGATCCACCATGATGCAGCGCTTCAGCGGCTCGCTTTCCAGGACGAACAGACCCTTTTCTGGAAAGAGAGGAGATGAGAAGAGCAGAGGTGAGGCAAAGAAGAGGAAGAGGAAGAGGAAGAGGAGGAGGAGGAGGAGAGGCTATGAAGTTTGCATCTCTCCCCCCGTTTGGATTTCCTCCAAGATCTCCAGCTTCCTCCCAGCACCAAAAAAAAAAACACGCAACACAGAAGTATTGGTGAACGTAGGCATGAATACGACTATCTGTCTCTGTGATGAACCGGAGACTCTTACAGGAATTTAATGAGAAAAATAGAATACAAAAAGATCAAAAGGCATCTCCCCAGTAGATGACAGATGTGGAAATATTATATCCCTTAGACCATCTTCCGAGACAAATCCCACATACAGATAAGACTAAACACAATGTGTAACCATGGAAATGAAAGAAATACAAACATCTCAGTCATCAAATAGTAAAAGAAGCCACTTTTATAAATTGGTTGTTATGGGTGGCAAACTTCGTGAAAAATTAAAAGGAATTATGCAACTGAAACAAAGATCATGACGGCTGAATTCACCGTTGTCACGGCGTTCCTGGTGGGGATAGATCAGACCAGACATTCTGATTCAACCCAAACACAAATGGCTGCAATGAAAAAAAGTTGGAGGAAAGATCGTGTATTCGTAGAACTGAATCAAATTCTAATTCACTTTGATTGTTTAACTAAAGTCACTGGTGTTACACATTCAGTGGGAGAAGTCCTGACATCCTCCCTGCGCGTTTATGCTGGCACGGACTTCGCCATAACAATGATGAACTCACATCGGATCTGTATAAAATGAGCAATCGTGAAGATTGTGAGATAAGATGTTCATTTTCAGTGATTTATTTGATTAATAAAGAAATCATTTCTAGAGTACGCCTAAGATGAAGTACTTCCAAGGAAAAGTCTAGAACCCCCAAAACGTTTTCATCTACACATGAAAACAACTGGAACCAAAAATTGGAAACACAAGCATTTTTTTCCCTTCTTTTTTTTGACACAGTAGAGAAGTAACGGTTTGAGGTTATTTGATGACAACAACAACAAAACTGATTAGAAAAAGCAGCCCTGCTGCTAAAATCCAGTCAGACTGATGTTCTTCTCTGTAAATTTAATTAATCTATGGGACTAAAAAAAAATGGTTTCTCTTTACCAAACTTCACTGGCGCAAAGCGTCCAGCTTCTGAGCGGTCCTTTTCACAAGATAATAAAAAATAATAATTACTGCCGGTAATCAGAGCCAAAGCTGCGGCGGGGGTTCAAACTGTGGTCCGGGGGGCCACTGGAGGACGTGAGGATTGTCAGGATAGTAAAAACTCACGATTTGCGCAAGAAAGCTGTTCGGGATGTTTCCGACGCGCGTTAAATCCCAGCAGAACGCGCCGAGCGCACTTCTTCTGCAGGAGATGGAGGGGGGGGGGGGCTGCAAAAGCACCGACGGCTGCAAAAGCAGGATGATTCCGACTTACTGTAAAACTCCATGAGCTGCTCTTTCTCCAGGACCTCGCCGTCCTCCTCGGCGACACACAGGCAACGTTTCGCCAACAACAGCGTTGCGCACACGGTCGCCAAAACCGCCACGGAGCCGCTGAGACAGAACAGCCGAATGAACATGTCGACGACCGGGTGCGTTGTAGAGACAATGTCCGCACATTCCGAGGCTCCGTGGTCAGAGGAGCGCGTTTCGGGCTCGTTGGATTTTTCCCTCGTTGAAAACTTTGTCCGGGTGAAGTTTTTCAGCGACGTCACGTCTGACGGAGGAGCCGCTGCTGCTCTGCGGGCTGCAGGCAGCATTCCTGCCGCTCCAGACGCGCTTCAAACGCAGCGCGTTATGGAGGAAAAGGCCTTCAGCAAATAAACAGACATCATACTAACGTGGATGCAGGGAAACTGCAGATTAGTTTTTGCTTTAAACCACAGGAACGATTGTCCGCCAATGCGCAGCCATCTCCTTTGTAGTCCCCTACAAATACCTTTGTAGTCTCGGTGGTCTGTATTTTACTGGATTCGGATTTTTATTTGAGATCTGCACCAAATTGCACACACAGGTGAAAAAATATTACTTTGTGTGCATAAACAATCCCGGATCTGATTCTTTCCCCATGTCGGAGCCAAACTTTTTAATTGTCTGTTCTGACCCAAGTCCCATCAATAATCAAAAAGTCCGTGTTTTTCTTTTTCTAAATGGAATTCTCTGTATACAGTGCCAGCGGGAGTGTAATTTGTCACCCTGGGCCCAACATTCATTCATTCATTCATTCATTCATTCTCTTCTGCTTCTCTTCGGGGAGAAAATACAAAGTGTACAGATGGGACAGATAATAAGATGTTGAATATTATTAAAACCTACTTATTTTTTTTAAACACGTTTAAATACATTTTTTTCAGTGTATGCTGTGTGATACATTTAAATGCTAAATGTAACCAATAATAACTCAAAATCCAACTTTATTTATTTATGTGCCATCATGTCACCAAAAACCAAATCATCAACACTGTAGGCTCAGCCTTGCTTTAAAAAAATCAACAAGTAAACACAACATTTTTTAGAGATCATCACAATCATCCACTCGTATATTTACAGTCATTAAAATACACAAAGTTGTTGTTGTTGTTTTCAGTAGTAGACCACTCGTAGTGTAGACTCCCTTCCATGCTGCATGTTACAGTAGACAAACGTGTGTTTGTAGGATCAGGCAGCAGGACGGAGCAGTTTGGTTTTTTTTAGCAGGACGCTGGCAGTGCATGTTTACAGCAGAGAATTCATCACAGCCGTGCCTACTGTGTTACAACATCTTTAACTCAACAGAGATGCAGACATAAAACTCATTCCGGTAACACATTTCCTTTCACAACCATGCGCACGTACACACACACACACACACACTTTGAAGTGCACTCAGGTGTTGGTTTTGCATCGCCTCCTGCTTATCATCAGTAGTGATTCAGTGTAATAATCTTTTCTCTCTGCGTGTTCTTGTAAGTTACATTTTTGAATGTCGATGTGGAGCTTCTGAACAGAGGGTTGGTCCCCTGGAGCGAGAGAAAAGAAAAGACACAAACGTTTAATCTTTTACAAACTGAGGTTTCTGACAGTAATGTAGGTCTTTGATTGCTTTTTCCATTTTCCCAAAATGTATTTACAATAAAAAAATAAAAAAATAGAAAGTAGAACAGGCTACTGCCAACATCATCTGTTGAATTGCATCGAGGTCTTACCGACTGCCATTTTGCCTTTGACCTCTCGGCTTCGAATTTGGCTACCTCTTTCCGGTCATGAACTGAGACCAACACCTTCCACACTCCCAGCAGGATCAGGCCGATGCACACAACGGAGAGGGAGACCCCCAGAATGATCATATAGACGTTGGGAGGCTCTGGGCAACCTGAGACAGGAGAGGGGCTGGGGTGAGACTCAAACCCGTAGCCTCTTTTGTCCCGCCTGCTTTCGCTGTTGTTGGGAAACCTACCGTACATCTGGAGATCGTAGGCGGTGATCCCCGTCTCGCTTCCCACCACGTTAAACGAAATCCAGCACTCGTTCTCAGTCATCAACGTACATTCCATAAAAGGCGTCTTATCTTTATCTGAGGGGATAAATACAAAAATAGAAAGCCAGAACCTGTTTAAAACCTATGTGCCAATGCTGGAAAGTTCTACCGAGGCATGGTCTCTCTATTTACTGTCTGATTTCGACGTTATTGAAAATGTACAAAGACGGTTCGCAAAACTTATTCCTGGAATGAGGAATTTGAGGTTGCAAAGTTTACAACTTCAAAGTTGTGGAGGAACTTCATGTTGTTTGGGATTGTGTTTATAAAAGTCTTCATAATTTAACTGAAATTCCTCCCGATAGATTTTTCACGCTAATTCGAGGTCATCCTTGGAAAAAATGTCATCAAACCTCTACCTTTGAACTGTAGAAAGTACTTTTCTCTAATATAATTTGGATTGAGTTATCAGCATAAATTCTAAAAAGTG
This sequence comes from Brachionichthys hirsutus, assembly GCF_040956055.1. Classification (NCBI taxonomy): domain Eukaryota; kingdom Metazoa; phylum Chordata; class Actinopteri; order Lophiiformes; family Brachionichthyidae; genus Brachionichthys; species Brachionichthys hirsutus. Next base: position 4,588,757 of record NC_090897.1, read on the forward strand.
AGAACATTTGCATCCATAACGAAGACCATTGTGCATCCTCTTCCTTTTCTATTTTGTGCAAAGATTGTAAATGGATCCTTGCTTCTGTTGTGCTGTAAGTGTGATTTCCATATCAAAGGCTACAATCGGATATATATGCATGTGTGTGTGTGTGTGTGGGCCAGCCCATTGTATTTAATATCTGAAGCCTGAAAATCCTCTGCAATAATCAGATATACCTCTCGGGTGGCACAAGGAAAGTGAGTTTAAAATCTCTTCCATAATAGGAGATCAAAGTCCTTTGGCTTGTTCACATGCTCTACAAAAGCTCTGCCTGCACGACAAGGTAAATAATATGTTCCCCATTGTCTGGTGCCGATGAATGGACATTGGCAGTGTTGTGTTAGGGATGAGGGCCTCGCGGGCCACAGGGACACCTGAGTCGATGTAGGTCAGCATTCCTCGAGATCTCTGACCCATGGGGAAAGTTGGCACGGCCCAATGTTGATAGCACTATCAAAAACTCTAGCAACAACAGGCATTTACAGCACAAGGTAAGAAGTCAACTAATGTGGCCTGTGTGTGTGCGCTACATTTATGCAGCATGAATGTCTATGCAGATCCTGCCTTGTTTGAATTGCCTGTGGTCAAGGATCCCTTTCAATTTCGATGTCTTGAATATTATTTACTTCAAGCCATCTGTTGACTAATCCCGATGCGTCATGAATACCAACTTGCATAAACTTGAATCCTGTCACAAATCATGCCTGTTTTTCCTTCGGACAGATTATTTAGTGGCATCTGTGTTTCAACATGTCAAGAACTGTCGAAAGCTCTTTGATGCCAATCTCTTCCAAGCAACCCTCACATTTGAGTTTGACAGCGATTGTATGTTATCAAAACACCAAACCAGTTCAACATCGGAAAGGTTCCCAGGACCCACAAGTACATCAAATGCTGCTTGAAAGGAACAAAACATTTTATTTGATAGGAAAACCCTAACCCTAACCCTTTTCAAAATAAACGACATCAGTTCTACAGGTGTTGAGGAATAATTACATTTGACTGTAAATCACATCAATAAATGAAAAGAATGGAAAAACTCCACTCCACCGCTCCCTCAAAAGCAATAACTCCAACCATAATCTATCATCCAGCTCTACACGACATGAGCAATTATAAAAAAAATGTGCAAGAAAACACAATAGAAACTGTAGAATATTGCAAAATTCCAACGCAGCGCTAGAACAGGTACAGATGAGGATTATTTACCTGCTGTCGCATTGATGGAAATTTTAGGGATGCTGCATTTTTGATCGCACAACTCGCCATCATCCTCATCTTCCAGGTGACACTCTACACAGGCCCTGGTGTCAAAACGAGTGGGAAACCAAAAGGGGTCATGTTTTCCTTAGTCTCAGCACCATCAAGACAAAATTACTAATGATTATTATTATTATTATTTTTGCCGCTCTGAGAGAAAGATTTAAAGAGAGGAGGATAGGGTGGAAGAGAAGGAAATAGATGGAAGAAAGTCAGGACCACACAGTTTGAATGCCGATGTCATCGATACTCTACAATGATTCCACATTATTCATTCATTCATTTTCTTAACCGCTGGATCCATAAGACAGATAATCATTCACACACACACACCTATGGACAATTTAGTGTAACCAATTCACCAAAGTTGCGTGTTTTTGGTGGTGGGAGGATGCCGGAGAACCCGGAGAGAACCCACGCAGACACGGGGAGAACATGCAAACTCCTCACAGAAAGGCTGCAAGTTGGATTTGAACCTCTTTGGAAGCTAAACTTTAACGAGGGCTGTCCTCTTGTCTCAGTTCAAAGAAATCAGAGTTGGTCACTTATCGCCGTTTTCTCAAGGCTTCCACTCGCTCTCTATCGCCTGTCTTTGCTGTAACAGTGGTATCAAATAGCACTATCCCCTGACAGCTGCTCCACACCGGTGAAAGGAAATCTCTTAGCGTGGTGTTGAGACATTAGATCTCTTTTGATGTCGCATGGAAGGCGTAGACACATGCGAACAAGGGGAAGGGAAACCCAATATGTCTGTACTCAAAGGAACATACAGTATATAGTCTTCAGGTAAAGAATAGACCGTTACAGCTAAAAAAAACCCCTCGATGTTACAGCTGCTTGGCATTAATGTCGTCTCACCTTGCAGTTATGCAGGTGTCTCCACATGTTGGACACTTTTCACACGTGTCCCCAGATGCTCCGGGTATGGAGCACACACAGTGGCCACATTCGCATCTACCCCGGTCGCTGCAAAGGGTGCCATCCTCGGACAGACACGCCTCGGTGCTGGTGCTGCAGTTACAATAGTCCCCTGTCCAGCCGTCTTCACAGAGACATTCCCCACAGTCACACGCCCCGTGACCTGCAAGCACAAAGCCACTGAAAACCAGACTTCATGCACAAACACACGAATAGTTTATGACATTTAAATGTTTCTCTCACCTCCACAGAGCTCCCCACGGAAGCGCACGCAGGAGTAATCGTCACACTGACAGTAAGGTCCATAGATGCGTCCAAAACTGGATGCATGACACACGCACTGGCCGCAGTAGCACTGCCCTTGACCGCTACATATCTCGGACTCGTTGCTTGCAAGGCAGTGGCTCAGCAAGGCGCTTTCCTCGCTGCATTCACACTCAGCTCCGAGGAAGCCCGGCTGGCACACGCACACGCCGCAACGGAGCGCACCCTGGCCCTCAGCGCACCGGCTGCTGCTGTTCGCGTCAGGCGGACGCCGGCAGTCACACGAGCAGAGAGACTCCAGTTCCACCTCCAAGCTGTCCTGCAGGCCCACCGGTTTGAAGGAGAAGTGCCGGACCCCCGGCAGGCATCCCGGGAGAGACACGGACACGTTGAATTCTACCTGCGCAGAAAAGAGGATGCCCCATGAGTCTTCGTATCAAGTTCTGTTGTTTTCCAATTCTGCTTCCTTAAATATTAATTAGAGCACAAAATGCATATTAATCTGCCATTGGTTGCTGACATATATTCAACAATCCTTGAGGAATATTTGCTAAGAACTGCAATATCTGGCTGCTTGATGGAATAAAATGTAAACTGTGTATGATTTCTTTTGTAAAAGCAGAGAGAAAAAGAAAGAAAATGCAAAGATGAAACAAACAAATTCAGTTTTTCTCTTGTCACTGGTTTTGTTGTATGGAAATAAGGCATATTAGCAGCTAAATCATTTTAATCCAAGAATTTACCACCACAATATGTTATTGAAATCTCCTACAACACAAACGCATGATTTCTTTTCTCTATTTATCTGAGCAAGATTTAAAAACCCATATTGAGTTTATTGGAATAAAACCAGGCAGCAGTGGCAGCCGCTCCTCAAATAATCATAAGAGAGGAGCTGGAACTACAGAATGATGCACACACACACACAATAGATGCAGTTCTCTGTCAAAGGTGAACTACTAGTTCACCTTTTCAGAAACTAGCCTGCAGGAAAGGAGCTTTAAAAATTCAAACAGAAAAATTTAGGGCAACTGACTGTCTCTCCAGGCTTGACGTTGGAGCAGCGTTTTACATCAGGGAGGACGGTCCCATTTGGGCAAATGGCTGTAAAGGACATCTGGAGCTCCTCCGTCTCTCCAAGGACCTCGAGTTCGATCTCTGAACGCAGTTCCTGGAAATCCGGGCATAAACATATCAGTGCATAAATCGAATTGACAACGCACACCTGACACAAAGCAAAAGCAAAGCAGCAATCAAATCGATACACTGACTTTTATCACGCCGGTGGATTGAAGTGGAACTACACTTTCACACTCTGCAATGACCCGTGTCACGCTGTGGAACCTATAGTCTTCATGTGTGAGTCATCGCCACAGGTGTGCTGGCTACACAAAAGCACCTGAGGGAAAAAGTGACAGCTAACCTCAGCAGGAGGAAAGGCTATGCCTGAGTAATGAACTCTCTGACGGACCGTCTGGGTGCGAACAGAGGGTTAATTGTGCGCTTCCTGTAGGCCTTTAATTGTAATGTGCCTTCAGCGTTGCTAAGGAGGAGAAAACAGGGGGATGTTTGTAGGACACAGCAATTTGAAGTCGGATAGAAGTAAAGTACGCCAAACATATTCAAAGGACTTGGGTGTTAGTGGAAGTAGAAGGGTGGTTAAAGTGAGGCATTAAAAACGTCAGTCCGCAAACACTTATCTAAAACTGCAGGGATGCATAAATACTCATCATCGCTCTTCTATCACTAAATAGTGCCTCTTTCGTTCAACAAGGAGGACTCCTCTCCTCAGCCGAATTAACACGGCGGAGACTGAAACGAGGTGTTGGCGACGTAAGTGGCAAGGAAATGAGAAGACTTGCCTCCATTCGCCGCCGCCATCGGGTAGTATGAAAGGACACTGAGTGCAAAGACGTAGCAGCCAGGTAGAAAGAGAGAGAGAGAGAGAGAGAGAGAGAGAGACTAGGGAAGAAAGACCAAGTCAGAGTCAGAGGCGCGAGGAGATCAAAAAGCTGAGACAAGCAGGGGCTTGCCGTCGAACGTGCTGATGCACAACACCGGGCGGCGGAGGAGAAGCGTAGAGAAAGAAAGAATGAAAGCAGAGAGGACACAGATACTCTATCGGCTGTGAGTGAATTGATTCATTGAGGCTTGATTTTCATACGTGGTTAAAACTCAACCACAAATCTTTTGATGCCAAATAAAGTTGTGAAAACTTTAGACCATCTGAACTGTTTTTGTATCTGAAGGTGTTCTCAGTCGTTTTTTTTCCCCTCATGATTAGTGCCTGGAAACACACAATCACAAGAGCGTTCATTTACTTTGTATGCAGCCACAATCAATTCAAGGACGTTCCTCGAATCCGCCGCCAGGACTCCGACTGTGGCTCCAGGTATTAGATCTGCATAGTTCTGTGAGAAAAAAAACACAGACATACAGTTACAAACGTGGCCAGACTTGGCTCGGATACGCAAAAAAGTGATGAAGAAACAGAGGCTAGTTCTAACAGGTTTGATGACAATGCAGCCCCATGAATAAATACGCCGTCCTCTCAGTAAATGCTGCGCTCACACAAACAGACTGATAAACTGACGGATATGGCTTCGGATCGATTACCTTGTAGTTGTGTTCTTGTCGTTCTGTCACAGCAAATATCAGCAAGATATTGTTCTCCACCACCTTATCAATCAACTGGCCAAGAGTTGGATATTCCTGGAAAGGAAATGTAGACAAACCAGCAGTGAATGATGATGATGATGACGATGATGATGATGATGCTCTGTCATGCAGAAATGAGTCATCATAAATTATTCATGAAAGGAAGTCAATCAAACTGGGATTAAATCGGAGAAGCAAATCTACTGCTATACTTTCGGCTTGTCCCGTCTGGGGTCACCACAGGAAATCAGCCTTCTCCACTTCACCCTGTCCTTTGCATCGTCCTCCCCAACACCAGCCACTCTCATGTCCTCCCTCTCTACGTCCATGTATCTTCTCCTGGGTTGACCTTTAGCCCTGTCCCCTGGGAGTTCCATCCTCAGCATCCTTCTACCGATATAGTCCCTGTCTCTCCTCTGGACATGTCCAAACCATCAAAGTTTGACCTCTCTGACCTCATCTCCAAAGATGAAAGCTCGCAGATATTACTTTATAACGCAAATACCAAAACGACATGAACTTACCAACACTGTGGACATGGCATACTCATTGTTGGCGTCCAAGTGACACTGTCCATCATTGGGAATCACAATGCCAGCCATCTTACTGTCCATCCCAAAGTGCGAGTCAGCATCACTGACGAAGACCAACAAACGCATTGAGTCGTTCCTCCAGCCGATCTTGTCCTGTCAGGAAATATGTCATTTTTACATAGAAACAGGGGAACCGCTACAGAAATGGAGACAACAAGATTTAGAATCCAAAAATGTTAGAGGACAGATCTTACCCCGCAAACCGTTGCCTGCATGATGGCGTCGAAGCCGCACTCGGGAACATCGACATTTGCAGTTACACGCTGTATCGCGATGATCTCGTTGAACTTGTCCGCATCGCTCGTCAGAGACAAGACGTGTTTATACCCAAAGGTCGGCAGGCAGTTTAAGTCCGGCGTTATACTACTGAAAGTAGAAGACGAAAACAAGAAGTTGAAAAATGAGATTGTCTGACATCCAAATGATAGTGTTGAAGATCTCCAGCCCCAAACATGCATCAGTAAAGAGTACACTTTGGAACTCTCAGTACCTGCAGGGGTTGGCCAGCTCTCTCTCTGTAATCTTAATGAAAGGCAGGGTGGGCTTCTCCACAAAAGAGCCAAAACCCATTCTAAATTTACTGGTGAGATTGGCCATCTCTTTAGAGAGAGAGGACCCCAGGACTTGGATTTTCTGCAGGTCATCGAACATGGATGCCGACAGGTCCATCAGGTAATATAGATCCACGGGATAGTCCTCCGTGTGTTGAATCTTGACCTGAAGATTCACCTGACTACCTGTGCAAAAAAGAGAATCAACACCTTATTTTCATCTCAAAGCCAAAGAACCGCTTCGTATTATCAAATCAAAATGCTCTCATACCAGGTCGTAGCTTTAGTGCCATTTTCTGTGGTGAAATCTGAGTGCTATTGATATTTCCAATCTTCTTCCCAGGAGGGCGATCCTGCAGGATTTGGCTTTTGGAAATGGGGAACTCCAGTTGACTCCTAGCACACCCCTTATCTAGTAAGATATCCAGTGTGTCACATCTTTCGCCGACTGAAAACCAGTCTGTGAAATTCTGAGAAAGGAAGGAGACGGTCTAGTTGAATCAATCCGTGCCCAGAATCCTGCGTGTTTCGGCGCACTGCGGTCACCTGCTTACCTCCTGTGTGCACCAGGCACAGTGAGAACTGAGCTGCAGGCACTCATCGCATGTCGCAGCGCTTCCAACTGAACACGATCCTGCGGCACATGTAAACACGAGGTGCAATCACAGCCGGCAAGTCAGTATCTGTCAGAATTTCCTACTGTCATCGAAGGTGTCTTCCAGTAAATATGTTTACATTTCAAGTTTTGGAACCAGATGTAAAATAAATCACATATTTTTTAATCACATTGCTCATTTGATGGAAAGTGAAGCCAAAAACCGTAATAGACAGTACCATGATGAACATGATTTACATTGATATTTATGAACTTCTCTGTTTGCACCTTACAAAACGTGCTGCCCTTGGTTCATAAAGGAAGTCCAACTTACCCTCCACGTTGTTTATCCAGTACTGAAGGATCAGGCTCAGCAGTATCAGCCCCATTAGCTCGTGAGGTTGCTGGTAGTGAGGAAACACGAGAAGAGGAGTTCAAGTTCTCTCATATTTAACCTGGGTCACGCCTGCTGTCTTCAGCGGAGAGCAGACTGAAGGAGAGCCCTTCCGTACCGCAATACCTGGCTGGAGGAGGAGGAGGAAGGGGAGGAGGAAGAGGAGGGAGGCTGCAGTTACCTGCGCCACATTTTTTTCATTTGCTTCCGTCCAGGTGTGCGAACGAGTCAGGTAAAAGTTAAGTACTCAAGGACTTTACCTCTGAATACTTTTACTCCTCTACATTTTAGGCAATACATTATTGGAGGAAGGGGTGATGGGGGGTCTCTCAGTTGTGTTATATTGCTTTCCAGTATAAGATTTTACATAGAACCAGACATAAAAGACTACCGGTAGTTGACATTAGAAAGACAATAAACCTTTGAAAATTATTACTGGCACAACTAACTTTATCTGAGCCGTTGGTGTTTGATACTTTAATTAATGACAGATAGCAAGACTTTTATTTTTAAATAAGAGTCTGAATATTTGTGCCGGCAGTGTTTCTAAATGTTAAATCGCGGAATTATGGCTAAAGAGGAACAATAAATCGAGACAGGACACACCTTGAGCAAATACAACCTGTATGCCCTGACACCATAACGGAATAGTAGTTAATTAATAACCACAGGAGAGCATGAATCATTGTCTTCAGTCCCACAACATTCCATTCAATGCAATGCCTAACTCAAGATAAAGCTGACTCAGCTAATGATATGAAATATGACTGTCTGCCAGTGTGATACCAGGTGGTGGAGCTGTGTAGGTGTCCGGCCATTGACAGCTGCAGTGCAAATAGCCCTGCTCACAAGAATCTCACAATTCACCGCCACACCCCAGTTGATCTGGGTGAGTCCCATCTGTCACCCAAAAACCATAACCCCACCGCCACTCCCCTTATACTAATCCTCTCTTCTCCTCCTCCTTTCCACTTTCGGTGACAGCCCCTCTTTTGCGAGCTCTCTGTATTTTGACCCGCTTCACCAAGTCGAGTCTGACCTGTGAAATTTCCATTTCATACCTCTTTTGGCCAAATTCCTCTCATTTCTGTTTTCCGGTCTACCTGCAATTTCCTCCTCTCCTCTCCTCATCCTTCCCTTCCTCGCCTCCTTCGTATTTCTCCTTGCTTGTCATTACCGTATTGTCAGTGACTCACTTTCACTTGAATTCACATCCTCAAAGAGGTATAAATAACCGTCATTAGAAATGCTTATTGCGTCAAACTGGTCTCACAGTTTTGTAATGATTTGACTACATTGTTTGACCTGACTTGGCTTTAAATAAAAAAAGGTTGCTTCCTCAGAACTCGGCTATCTCTCTCCCTGTGGCTCAGCACATTTGGGCTACACATGGAAATGGAGGTGTGCAACAACCCTGCAATGAATCTGCTCACCTTCAGGGGCATCCGCTGATAACATGCTGTCCCGTCTCAGCCTGTCTTCCTTGTCATCATGTGAAAACCGGAGAGGAATGGGGAGGATCAAGCCGGCGCATTCAGTTATAATGTATCCCAGCAGTCATCAGAGTAACAGTAAACCTATTGTTACGGCGCCCTTTATGAAGCATGGCGCGAGGGTGACCCTGCTGCCCATGCTCCATAGCTCATGCGTGCTTTTGTGTGTGCGCATCTGACAGTGGGCAAGTGGTGTGTGTGCATTCAGGGGTCATGTGTGGGTGTTTGTGCAGGTTCCAGCTTGCATGTGTGTGTGTGTGTGTGTGTGAGTGTGTGTGTGTGTGTGTGTGTTTGCAGTGGGAGGCTGTGATGATAATGAGTGACGGCAACAACTGCTGACTGAGACCTCAGCCGGAGCCAACTTCTCTTTTAAAGGGCGGCCTGGCTGATGTGCTGGTGTTGCAGTCGAAAGGTCGGTGTTTGTGGCGTGTCTCTGTGCATGCGTGCAAATGTTTACTCAAGTTGAATTACTTTGTTGCTGCAAGGAGGAGGTGGAAAGCTGGAGAGGGAGTTCCAAGGCTGTGATGCAGCCTCCTTCTTACAGTGGTATGGCTGGAATGCAGGTGTGCACACACACACACACACACACATGTGGATGAAATACAATAATGGAGCTGCAGGTCTGTACTATAAAAGAATAAAAATGACCCAAAAGCAACACATTAATTAGAACAATGCTGCACTGCTTTGACTCGTACTGGTCCTTTAAGAGGCTTTATTTTTGGCTAATATTAACATCAGCATGCAAATATTTTCACCATGATACTATTAGAATCAGAATCAGAATCAATTCATTCGCCATTGTCAGTGAAAGGATTCACAAATCGTGCCACTACTACTACTGCTGTACTTTCGGCTTGTCGCCACAGCAAGTCAACTTTCTCCACTTCACCGTGTCCTTTGCATCGTCCTCCCAAACACCAGGCACTCCTCATGTCCTCCCTTATTTTATAAGCTTTTTCGTGGATTTATATACAACTATGTGCTAAAGCTGTCAAATGAGTGTGGCGTAAAATGTTTCCCTTTGAAACGTAGTAAATGTAAGGTAACAGAAGCAAAACAAAAAGGAACGTGCTAAATACACGTGCATCAAACTGCTATATGTTTGCCATCTCTGTTTAGTTCCGGTTCTTTTTACTGCACCTTAAAACACTGGAGTTTGCAAGAGTTTGCGTCCCATGTGCTGAACTAATGACGAGTGTCATACTGGATGAATGATACTGGATACTGGAGCAGCCCCCCCGCCCCCCTTGGTGTCGGTGCCCCGAGGCTGACCTTGGTCTTTCTCGAGGGATCGGTGCCATGTGTCCCCTCAGCTGTGAAGAATTAAACGAGAGACAGAAAGTGACCGACAGGAAGGCGAGAGAGATCTAATGTTCAAAGGGTTGCTGTCCTGACAATAGGAACTTGAGTGACATGAGCGTGTGCGTGTGTTACATGGGACATGTATGTATATATATATATATATTCTCCTGGATGGGTGGTATGCTGGTGGTTAAGATCTGGTTGACTGGTAAGGGACGAGGGCATGGTGCCTTTATGTCTCTGGGATCAGCTGTGCTAAGTCTAAGCTTAAGAGGGGAGATCCGGTGTGAGAATGAAAATAAAGAGCTCGAGTGCCTGAAATAGTGCAAGAAAGGACTTGGGCATGAGCACACATGTGTTACTCATCTAATCACTCATGAGTCGCACATATTAGATCAAAAATAATAGACCGAATATGCTGGACAGTTTGTGCTTTCATCCCCTTCTGCTGCAAGATAACAGGCACATATATATATATATTTTCTATATTAATTACATCACAGTAAATTGTTCTGCTGTTGATTTAAATAATCTGAACATGCAATGACTTTTATGTTGCTATAATGACTATAAGCACAAGTATATGGACCTCCTGTCAACTGTAAAGGGGGGGCTCCTTGGCTCCAATTGTCATGTTGCTCTGTGGGGGGATAACAGTTTTGTGCTTTCTGCTCCAGGAGGTCGGGAAAGTTTCCTTTCTTTCTTTGAAAAAGGAAGACACAAAGAATTACGCCAGGCTTTAGTGCAATTTCCCTATTTATCCACAAGGTGGGGGCATAAGTTAAAGAGTGCTGGGTCAATGCTGCCTCGGCAGGAGGACGTTAATCGTCATGCTTTGTGATTTGATTAAAAATATATATACTGTACCTAAATGGAGAGGTGAGAAATGAAAAAGACGTAAAACGTATATGTCCTATAATAAATGTTAGGATGAGCTGGGTGACGGGTGACACACACTCACGCGGGTTGATGAGTCAGTTTTGCACTTGCCTTTAATAAATATTTTGGATAAATTAAAATAAACAATAGGAATAAATTGTGTTGAATTTAGGTGCGGCTTCAAACCAAGAGACACAATGAATCCTGTCTCTCTGTCGGGTCAAGGACTCTCTTTAAATGGTTTAAATGTCTGACTCCCCCACCTGCTATCTAAACTATTGTCTCTATAACTCTAATCTAATCTATTTAACAGCAGCAGCATTTTGACTTTGTTGAAGGTTCAAGTGTGAGGAGTCCAAGTGGGCCAAACCCGACCCTTCAGGCCATCATGGACTCGCATGTTCGCTCTAGCGCTCTGGTCTGCCTGCTCTTTGCATTCTCATGGTAATGAGGCCTGGATAGAGCTGTCTGGCAGGTCATTCCCTGACCACACCCTGTGACATTAATGAACACTAAATGCACTGGCTGGACGTGTTCTTTGTACCGGTGTCCTCAGGTTGAATGGTGGTGTTATAGATACAGTATGTAGATGTATACTGGATATACTACAATATATACACAATGAATAACTGTCATATATAACTATGTATACATAGAGCAATAGCATCTTAATCTTAATTCAAAAAAGAAGAATCCTTAAATGTCATTAGTAATTTAACATCCTCAGGCCTCAAACATGCTCTAAAACACTCAGTGAATCTCAGAGCACAATACTTAATTTGAAGAACTGTGAAGATCTAACTGAAACATCAAAAACTATATTTTCACTGATAAAACAGAAACAAAAAGTATTTTCCACTGTAACAGAGATGTTTCTTTCAAATCCCTGCATAGATGAAGAGGGTGGTTCGCAGCTCCTCTTGTGGGTCACATGACCACAGGGAGACTGTTCATGAAACCACTATTGTCCTCCTGGGACCTGACGCCTCTGAAAAGCTGCAGAACGCCAGTAATCAGATTAAAGGTAGCTGGGTATGGGGGGGGGGGGGGGGGATTTCTGAGGAATTGCAAAAAGATCGTGGAAGTTCTCTAATCTGTACCTGTCAATGAACTGCAGAAGAGGGGCTAAATAACACAGCAGGAGGCGAGGCGGGAGCCAAGCTGGAGGGACAAATTGGTCTGTTGTTAGAGGGGATAATGGGACAGTGAGGGAGGGGAGCATAATCAGTGCGTATAGAGTGGGATAGAAAAGGTGCAAGAGGAAAAGAAGGAGGCCGAAGGACTCCAAAGGCCGAGACCTTGTCCCATCCTGCCCTGGTCCTTATATCACCTTTGTGAGCTGGTTGGAGAAGGCTGCAGAATCCATCTGACCTTTCTCTCACTCACAGACAACAGATATCACTAAAGGCCAATGACTACTGTTTTATTCAGTTGACAAGAGTCCATTTGTTGGGGGTCAAAGGGGAAAGTCTCAGGGGTGAAGACCTCTGCTGGCAGTGGTGAACAGGATAACCAGAGGAAACACTATTCTTAACAGGGCAGTGCTTTGATTTGGGCACAAAGGCCAATAGTTCCCTGCTTAGATGTAAAGAAATTGAAATTGGAGCTGCTATAAAACATGTGTGAGGGATCTAAACTGAATGGATTTTACTAATTGCCAGGCTCCACCTGGCCCGAAGCCCTAATTAGTGCACCAGAGATAGTATTTGATTATTGTAATAAAAAAGGAAACTCTCAATATACTATAGTTTTCTGTTTTTTCTTTCTTGTTGCCAATATTTATAAGCTGTTGAATTTACGAGAATGGTTATTACATTTCAAATTTTCTTTGCATAATGGATTTTCATCTTAAAACATTTGCATTTTTCCCTTTGAATTATTACCATAATGGGCAAAAAGAAAGTGAACGCTTCATTGGTTCTTGTTAATCTGTTATAATTTACTGAATTTGCTGAATGTCTACAGCATGCAGGCTTAGATTTCAGAGACAGGAGGGATGCATGAAACACAGTTATGTCTCGCTGCAGCCTGGTTGCCAGGCAGGACTTTGTGAGTTCTAAATGTTAAATCACTATATTATTCCATATCCTGATTACTTTTAGTCTCCAGTCTTAGAGTTTATTTTAATTCTCCTTGTGAGTTTCTTTCTAAACCGAACTCATCCTTGGTGCAACATTCTAATGAGTATTTTAAGATCGGTTTTTGGTACAAAGGTGTGCGGTCGAGATTGGATGACTCTATTCATTCACCGTAACACAAGGTTCCATGTTTCAAGGAACTTTGGAGTTTTGGAGTCAGACAGTTCGTATTTTTGTCTTTCAACACATTGGACACTCAGTTTTTTAAACTGCATGCAAAATAAAGGCAATGCATCCGATTTCCACACTTTCAGAATAAATATCCTCCTAAAATTGGAGAGTCAGTGTGCCTTGTACCATTTTGCACTTAGTGCACACATATGGATAATCTAATTGTAATTGTAAGACTCCAACTAATTGTATTAGTTGGAGTCTGGAGTTCTAAGAGCAGGATTTTTCTCTCCATTATTCATAAAAGAATTACTAGAAGGTTTCCAGAAAGGTGGAAGTATGTGAAAATGATGCAGTGTAAGCAAACAGTTGCTTACACTTTACACTGTCGTAACTCAGAAGCATCTCTGTGTCAAATTCATCCAATTTGAAGAGGAGAATAATTCATTCATTCAGTTGCCATCTTATTTTCACACATTAAGAGCTCGCTGTGATTCTCCTGAGACTCGCTGACAGAAAGAGGGCGGTCATCTCACACTCCATGCTGCGAATGTGCAAATGAGGGAGGAAAGTCACGGTGCAAAAAAAAAAAGGAGGGAATGAGAGGGACAGGAAAGGAGGGAAGAGAAATGATTCTCCTGGGAAGGGAGGGTGTTTGGGTGAAAAGCAACAGCATATGTATTGTTGGGGGGCCCTGACTCCCTGCCTCGCAACCATGGAGAACTCCCTGTTCCCACGGTTTGCTCAACAAACAAATGCACCCCCCCAAATACACACACACACACACACACACACCACCGCCATGCTCCTGCACGCAGTAGTGATGTCATTAATTACCATCAAAATGAGGATGACAGCAAGCAAGTGTGCATTCGTCTGCCAGCAATGCTTTATGTGTGTGTGTGTGTGTGTGTGTGTGTGTGGAAGAGAGAAAGAAATGAGAAAGAAAGAGACCATTGTCCATTCTTAGATAAAGAAATCTCCACTGAAGCATTGTAAGTGGAAAAGGCAGAAAAATGGACCAACTTGGTGGATCTTCGAGTGAGAGCTGGGCTGTCACATCTCGTCAGAGACTCACAAAACCTGACGCGCGCACACACGGTCCAGCCCGGCGACAGAGACACTGTTCACTGTGATCCTGTTCTTTCCTGGTGAAAAACCCTCCAAACCTCATCGGTGCACAAATCGTGTTTTAGTTTTTTTAGTTTTTAAATAAACACCCTGTTTGTGTACTCTTTGTGTGTAAAAATCTGCTTTTGTGTCAAAAACTACTTGTCAGGTAATTTTCGGGTCGCCAGCAGAGCAGACATGCAATAAAGGTTACCAAGGCAACCAGTCTGATTTATATTGGATCAAGTTGCACTGATTGCATTCGTTGGAAAAAGTGTGAGTAGCCATTGTAATGCTAACTTCACAGAACGTTTTTGAAGTGGTTCCATATATCCCTCAATATTTTGTGAAGTGTGCAACCATGGCAACAAATACATAAGTAAAATCCAACTGTTCTCTCACCGGAACTTCACCGTAACAAGTTTTGCCTGAATAATGTACAATGAAGCGTTTTCTAAAAGTTCGGTCACTCTTAGGAACATTGCCTTTGCCAGCGCCAAAATTTCAGCAGCATTTCAGACCTCGTCAGTCTCTTCAGAGTCATCAGCCGCCACCACCAACACCAGTGTTGATGCCATTCAAACACAATAGAAAAAAATATTACTTTTCCCTTGTTTCAAGTCTTAAAGTTTAACTTGAAGGACTTTTGGCACTCCAAAGCAATCGAAAATGTTCTTCTTAATCTTCTGTTGGATTTGAATTAATAGTCAGCATGTGGAAAGTCATCACGTTGTCAAGCGCCAGAGACAAACTAAACATGAGGAGCAGGCCATGGTGTTTGAGTTATTCGAATTCTATGGTGATGGTGCTTTTGTATACCAAAGTTCATAGAACTCCAGTAGTTGTCGAGACGTTTCACTCGAGATCCTTAATGTAAATTTAATGGTAGTGGTCGAGGCATCATCAAATTCCTTAGTATTCATTGTGTGTGTGGGTTCTTTGTCCGGACTTCTTTGCACGGTACGGATGGTAGACGGTGGACCATCATTAGAGGTCCTTAGTTTTTCACGCGGCATGGGCCTCACTCAGCTCAGTTTGTGCACTGAACCAGTACGGTAATGTAGATGATCAACAAATGGGATTCCTCTACATCAAAGTTTTCACAGATAATTGCTACTGCTTTGCCCACTACCCAAAACTGTGTTAAATAGAGGGTTGGATTGGTACGTGTCTACGTGACTAGTTTAGGAACAAATGCGTGCTTTGTTGCCACATACAGAAGGCTTCACTGGAATGTTTCTGCAGAGCAGGGAAGCTTTTTTTTGTGTGCTCTAAACTTTGATGAGATCTGATTTGTTGCGGGACAAGTGTCTTCTCAGTTTGATGTGTCGCCCCAGCTTCCAAGCTCATCAGCATCCCAGTGGGCTCAAACAGTGCCTTACATTGTATGTGCAATTTTCACATTATTATTATTATTATTATTATAAATATGAATATTAATGTCACCATCATTGTTATTGTAAGTGCTGTTATTGTTGAAGTTGTTATAAATACCACAAACTGTAAATTATTTTAATTATAATAGCACACATTTGTATTTCCCTGTCCCTAAATTCTTTTGTCTGTGCACCTTTCCTCCTCACATCTTCCCCTGGATGTATGGATGGACAGATGGATGGACGGATGGATGGATGGATGGATATACAAAATGGGGCAAGAATGAAGACAATGGAAGTTTATTTCCAGCAGGTGGCGACAAAGTGGCAGCTACAGTTCAGTCCTCAGTCTATAAGTTTGAAATAGTCTTTTTGTTCTTAATTAATTAGTTTTCACATTTATTAACAATTGATTGATATGATTAAGTCATTAAAGATAATAAATATCCAAAAATCGTATTTTCTAAGTCATTAAAGATAATAAATATCCAAAAATTGTTTTTTTATTTACTCACACAATTCTGCTCTCAGCCTAAAGTGCATCCTCCGTTGTTTTATCTTTGTGCAGTAAAAGAAAGCTGCTGGTCTTCTCTGATGCTGTTTGCAGAAACCACCAGCCCTCAATCCAATAATAGGGATGTGTAATGCTCAGAAGTAGCAGGTTGTGCTGATGCATGCGTCGCAGTTTGAATTCATTGTCTCTCTGACCCTTAGGTGCAACAATGAGCATTCATAACTAAGAAACAATAGAAAGCTAGACAATTAAAATAGAAAAATTGGTGGTGAGAAATCTTCAGTGTTTAATTTTTGCAAACCCAAAGACAACAGTGAAATGTAAAAGCATGCTATAATAATAGATATAATATTAAATTATATATTAATTATATAAAAATATAATAATATTTTAATAGTGCCCTCTAATTACTAGACTTTGGGGGTGCTGAAAAGGATCGTGCGTAGTCCCAAAGCAGGCCCTTAAATCTGCCAGAAAGGACTGATGCATATGAAGCGACAGGCGGGGAACGCCTAAAACAAACTGCAGAGGGGCTCCAAAACAGCAAAACAGACATATATTAAATGACCATGATTGGTTCTTAGGGCATGGGCAAAGCCTGTTTGAGTGGATGGGGAGCCTCACAACAGAGCTATTCATGTCTGTGGAGATGGGTTAATAGGTTGGGGAAGTTCACAGGACCTGCCTGTATTCTTATGCAAATGTTGAGTACAAGACCTAAAGCTCACTGAGTTGGAAGATATAAATGACTGGACGATCACCACCGTAAACGTGCTCCACAGCTGCTTACTGTTCATGATTTCACCCGGAACCCCTCGCTTCCTACGTTGAGTGGAGATATCAGAGGCTGACTGACACATTTTGGGAATTTCACGCAAAAGCTCTGAGAAACAAATCGTATTAAATTCAGTTCTGTCTTGGGGGAAATGCCGCCTTCCTGCCAGATCAGATTTTGAAGCAGCCCGATTAATGCAAGGATAAATAAGTACCTTGTTTGTTTAATGTCTAGATTATTGTCTCCATGGCAACCTGAAAATGATGCTCTTGACCTTCAGTGACTCTGACCTCTGTCTTTAATCTCCTGATGAAATCTCCACATCTGTCAGTCACGTTTGTTTAACATCATTTCAGGGGTTTTTAAACTTAAATTATAAAAGAATCACTGAGACCCAAAGACTGATTTTTACTGATCCGACTAAATCAGTGCGACACTGCAACTCAATTTAATTCTATTAGGGCTGCTCAGTCTGTTTCATTTATTACATCATGAAAAAGAGGAAAGTGTTTCCTTAACCCTGTCTGGTGTTCAGACATCAACAAAATAAACAGCAGTGCATCTAAATAGTTTTATGTTTTTAGGATATTTTTAAGCATTACAAACATGTCAAAAATACTGCCGTTTTACACACATGAAGAAGTGAGACCTTTCACTGCTGCAGTGAAACAGCACAGAGATAAAACGCGGGTGCATGAGAGGTGACGTCAGCATCGTTATGGTCCTTCTCTGAAACAAAGACTTAAACAAAGGAAACAACAATAGAAGTCAAAATGAGCTCTGTGATTCATGGCTGCAGCAGAAATGCCTTTCTGTGCAGGTTGCACGCTTCTTTAACCGCTTGCATCATCTCCCGTATGCAACTGAAGTGAAGTTGAGTCACAGGCTTGATGTGAGATCATTCCTGCAGCCACGCTGCTGCCAGAGTGACAATATTAAACATAAAGATGTTCCTGGGGGGACATGAGAAAACCTCTTTCTTTACCTTTTCCCTCCTCTTTCCTCCTGCAGCTCCATCATGCAGGATCATGCGTTCTTTTCTTTCTTTCCATTTTCTCTCATAACCTTCTCCAGTAAGTCTGCCACCCCAACCCCCCCCAACCCCCCCAGACAGCATGCAGTTTATGTAAATGACCAGCCTTTCATGGTCAGTTGAATGAGATCTCACCCCTGCCACGCACACACAATTTTTTTTTCTTCCAAATTTGAAGTCCATGATTCCACAAGTGTGTGTGTGTTTGCGTGTGTGTGTGTGTGTGTGTGTGTGTGTGCGTGCCCACGTGGTTGGCTGTTTGTGGTTGCTTGGTTGAGAGACTGAGAGGGAAAAGGGGTGAAAGAGCTCATGATGAATGTGAAATTTTGTGTTCTCAGGGCCTGGGTGGAAGTTTGAAAGGACTAATGGGGGAGGCGGGTTTGCGCATGTGTGTGTGTGTGTGTGTGTTTGAGGGGGTGCCCAGCTGTTGGATTTGAACCTGAGTCTCTCTCTCTCTCTCTGACAGGCAGTGCTTTGCATAGCTGGGCCGTCCAGCCTGCTGCCATAGGAACCCACAGCCCCTCCATCATAGTCATGGCGTGCAGCCACTGCAGACCGCGGGGGTACAAGGAGGGAGGGAGGAACGTTTCTGGGGCGGGGGGCAGAAGTGAATGAAATGGCGAGACGCTTCTCCCCCTTTGAACTTGAACTTGACTGACGGTCTGAAAGAGTGGCGGGAGAGAATGGTAATCGATTCCTGAGAAACTTTGCTCTGTGATTTAGTCGTTAGTGAAAATCTGCTGTGAAAGACACGAACAAACAAACAAAGTCTATTTATCATCTAAAACACAAAAAAAAACACACAATCAGGAAAGAGAACAACCTCAAAACAGTTTCTGGTTCATTTTGGTCAGACTAGTATTATAAATAGTACCAATATTATTAAATTACTAGTTTTATTCTCTTTTTTATTATCTATAAAACCATCATGTTATTATTTATTAATATAGTTCTGTTAAATTAAATAAGAACAAATATAAATGCTTTGTAAGAGAAAATTGTGCTGATAAAAACAAATACTGTATATTAATGTAATAATAATAATATTTTTTCACTGTTACACTGTATATAATGCTCAATAGTCCAGTGGCACATATATTATGTATGCAAGGACTACAGTATTTTTAATGAACAGTATTACAGTTTTTACTTTTCTCACGTTGCAGCAAGCGTTTTATGTCGTACTTGTTTGCTCCTGCAGGGCGATGGACGCCTCTCTCAGACCCACTGGAACATGGGGTGGGGGGTGAGGGGGGGAGAACTCCTCTATTGCCATTACAAACCCAAGGACAAGACAATAGCAGGATAATCACATGAACCCACAGGTTGGCAGGATCACGGCTGCAGGATATGAAGATACGATGAGGAGAGTTTGTAGTCCTTCCCAATCTCCCCGGATTCTGGATTTCAGGATTATTACATCATTAACGTTTTATATCCTGGAGAAACTCTTATTTACTGAATTTTCCAATTAACATTTACTTTAATCCAGATCTGCTTTCATGTTTCATGTTTATGCTATTTTTTTAATTATTTATTATTATTATTTATTTCACGTTATTTTCCCCTCGTGTCGAAGGTGATTTGTTTTTGTTTTTGTTTTTGTTTTTAATACATGGACAAGTCTTAGTATTTTATGACATAACCAAAGAAAATGTCAGAGACTGGGAGAAGACAGTTCCCTCTATATGATATCAATCATTTGAGATACTGTCCACAGTGTTTTTCATACACACAATAAGACGCTCAATCACCGCGGCAGGAACACAAAAAGATAACTCTTCCCGGAGACACTTGTGTGGCTGCAATGCTAATGCAGGCATCTGCCACTGTCTGGTTCGGTGCGACTTTTACTGCAGCCGATTGCTCACATGAACAATGTTGGGAAAAGACATGGCAGACCTTTGTCAAGTGCTCCAGTCACAAAGCAGCCATTGTGGAGCAGAGGCAGGATCGGAATGATAATGTGGACTCTGCATGGCTATACTGTTGACCAACAGGGTCTGTGCAGCTGCAGGGCACAGCACCTACTGCATGCCCGCTGGGTTTGTGCATGCATTGTGCATGTTTCGACCAACACATGGCTGTCGATGAAAAGTCAGGCGGTGCATGGAAGACAACAGACAGCATTATAATTCAGATCATAAAACACTGCAGTTTATTATGAAAGCAGGAACTGTGTTACATCTTCAGTCAATTTGAGCAACATTTCAATGTTTCAAGGTCACACCTGAACTTTTCTTTGGAGGACACATGAGGGGAAATATATTTTACAATTAAACATCTATGTTTGGAGGGTTTTAGCAGGAGGCTGTCAGCACTTCTAAATATGTAAGACCTTAATCCAACAATAAATAAGCAGACATTAAAGGGGGGTCAGAGCGCGTTCCAGGGATGCAGGATATCAGGGTGGCTCTGATTTCATCATTTAAACCCGTTTAATGTTCTCCCTCCTTCAATGCAATTATGTTAATATGCAGAGCTCGTCTGGCTCCTTTTCATTATCGCCTGGAGTTGCGTGATTGTGTCCTTTATTTTCCATCGTTCCATCTTTTTAGGCTCTTGGGTTTTCGTTGGCCCTCAGCAGCGATCTGTCTGGGGGAGGGGGAGAGAGAGAGGGAGAGAGAGAGAGAGAGAGATGCGTTAATGACACTGTGGGCTGCATTTGTAAAATAAATCGGGTTCTTTCCTTTTTCTTTTTCTTTTTTCTTTTTAGACCGTGTAATTGTGGCCGATTTAACTGTAAATCCACTTGACGCGCTGCTAGGCCTCTATTCCAGCGCCTCCGTGCGCGCCTGGCTGCCCTCTGCGAACTAACGCGATAAGAAACAGATGAATCATTTTAATACAATAACGGACAAAGGGAAGCATGTTTGTAAAAGCCAGAAACAGACAGGTGTTTGTGTTTACGGCAGAGGACAGAAGTTTTTTTTTTTATTAATGTTTATAATTATAGACAGTGTGTAATAGAATTCTGCTACAATGTTAGGAAATAAAGTAATTGCTCATTATTAATGCGGCGTGTACCATTACGCCTAAAACAATGATGAATAATTAACAGTCCTGCAGAGTTCTTCCTTCCTTCCATTCTTCTTTTTTTTTTTTTTTTTATCAGAGCAGAACATTGAAGGCCTGCAAGTCTGGCCTTGAATCTTCTGCCAAAAAATAAAAGCATGCTCAGAGAGGAGCTCCGGGATGGGGCCACATTTAAGGCCTAATAAAAGCTTTATATAAATATATTTCAAATGATTGGAAAACAATTGCAACTATATTTTTGTAAATGTTTGATGTTTTTTTTCTCTAACAGATTGCAGACATTCTTAACAGTTTGATAATTTACTGTTATTATTTATTATTATTTAATTTCATATTCGCACATATCTTTACTACGAGGAGGGGGGGGTCTTCTTTCCTGTGCATTTAGTTGAACTAAAAGTCTTTTTACGTGATTGGCTCCCCATAGTTTAGATTAAAGGTGTCAGATGTGCAGGAATGTTCCTGCAGCTGTAATAAAAATCAAATGTCAGAGACCGTACAATTCATTAATTTACTGTTTAATCACAGGGGCAGTTACATGTATCCGGACTCACTGGTTGGCCTTTCAAAGGTGTCAGTATGAGTGACCCCACTAATTAGCTTCATCTTCCAGGAAGACTTCAGACAGGAGAGCTTCCAGACAGACTTATTGTGTCTGTCTATAGAGACAGACACAATACCAGCACACTGATTTCATATGGGCTGCAGAGAGACACCGTCAAGAAGGAGGCTGAGCTCTAACTTGAGAAGGCCTTTCCTTCACACTCAAGATTCACCCAAAAGATCCTGTTTTCCCTTAAAATGTTCAACACCTTGTTAAAGACTGTTGCAGTGTGACATGTAATCTTCGTCAATGTCTGAAATTGCATAAAGATGTGCTTCATTTAAATTAAACCATCTTTTTTTTTGGACTGAGAATAAAATAAACATCACGATAATAATAAATATGTTTTGTAGCATGAAAAAAAGGCAATATTTTGGCTCATATGACTATTTTTTTGTGAGCCAAGTGGATGTTTTTGTTTTCTTTATAGTCAAATATTTTTGTGTATATACAGTACCAGAGTCATAGAGGACAGGGAATGGAGTATTTAAGGCTTACTGACATTTAGTTTCGGTAAAATCCACTACGGATCTGAGATAAAATACATCTCCTATAAAACGTTTAATTCACTTTGCTTAATTTTCAGCACTGTGGGTCAAAGCAGCAAAAACAAAGAGACTTCTACACTGAAAAAATAAAGATAATTAAAACATATTTCAATTTATAATGATCATTAATTAAACTGTAGTTATGCTAAAGTACTGAGAGGGGACTCTCTTCTTAAAGGTATTTAAATGAGACCTTATGAGGCGATGACTTTATAGCGTATACTGTGAAGAACTTGAGACAGAGTCATGTCCGTCTGTTTCATCATCAGCACTATACGCAGTAATAATTCAGTTTTCATTATGGTCAATCTAAGTGGCTTATAGAAATTAAAAACAGTGACAAAAAGCCCAAAACTATTTACAAAAGCTTAGGAAAAATCGGCAATCTGCTTATTATATCCATCAACTGTCCAAAAACTAAACCACAATTTTAAGGATAAAAAAAAATCCAAGCCTGGTTGTTTTTGTGTTGAATTCAACTACTTGATTGAATAATGAAGCTCTAATTGCAGCAATAAAATCCTGATAACACAAAAAACTCATTTTTAAAAAGAATAAATTCTTCATACCCTCCCAGAGATGATGTCAAGTCCTCTTGTGTCTGTTTATTCCCTTCAATACAAGAAGTTGAGGGTCAGGAGGTCATTCTCATTTTCGGTTATCTAGCTTTATGATGGATGATTAACACTCATACAGCTAGATAACCAAAGACAGGAACAGGCTCTGCTGATTGCTGTCAAAGGTGTGTGTGTGTGTGAGGCTTCCTGGGAACAAAGACAATTATTACAGTCAATCCACGCCTTCCGGGGTTTTTTAAAATCCTTTTATGCATGGCCAGTTTGATTTTAAAACTGAAATAAATCAACATTGTTTATTCCATAACTTCCCACAAAAGACTGAAACCAGCATTTAATGCTTTCCAAAAAATAGAAACAAATGCATTTAAAATGTTTAAAACTCTAATAAATTATAAGCCATTATTATAATATATATATATATCACAGATACAGTTCCCAATATACAATTTAAATATTAGGCAAATACATTACAGATCAATTAACTTGATGAGGTTAGACTATACAGCTGTTATAAAGCACGTTAAAAGAAAAAGCTGAAGCTTTAGAGCACTGTTATTTTAAATATAATTGCATTACACTTATCAGGTAAAAAACAACAACAACAACAAGTTTTTGTAAGGTAAGAAAAAAGGTATGTACGATACGCTGGCTACTAATACCTTCACAATGCACTATTTTATTTGCTACTACATCTGATTGATGCATTTTGTGGGTTGGCGAAGCCTGGGTCATTTTCTTTGTATATCTGGCGGAATACTCTCCCACATATACCCAAAATTACCAAAGGTCTTATAGATTAATTAATATGTACACTGCAGGAATTTATGTACATATACACTTTTATTGAGGAGCATAGAGCACATTCATAAACCTCTGTAAGTGTTGCCTTTAAAGCTCAGAATATTTGTGGGAGATCTTGGTGCCTGCATGTATCCCTCTTCCACGGTCACAATAAACACACGTTTAGTCTTTGTCAGTTTGATCTTCTACATTTACTCCCTGTGAAATTTAAAAAGGCAATACCAATTAAACAGCCCACTATAGGTTTATTACTATGGCTGTAGTTTTATGCCCTGCATATTTGAAACACTTGAATGTGACACTGTTAAACGTCTCAAATCCTATAATAAGTCTTACATCAGGACGGCGGGTGAGATGCGTTCATTAAAGCGTGCCTGTGGAAACTTAAACCCAAAAAACTCACTGGTCCGGGATGCGTCCTGCATCCATGTCAATAAAACATCCACATGGGGTGACGGGGACGGTCAGCAGCATCATCCGGGCTCCAGATGTTCAGGACGGGAGAGTTTCTGTACCGCCGATCGGATGGATAAATCCCGCACGACCCGCAGGGATGCGGAGGAGGTATCCTTGTTGCGTCTCAATCCGGTCCAGGCGCGCAGCGCTGGCCTTCCATCCGCAGTGCGTGTTTTCCTTCCGTCCTAACGCGCGTGGATGCGTTGAATCCACGTATGGAAGCTCGACTGATCTCACACCCCTTCGCTCCTTTTTTTTTTTTTTGAAGCGCACCCTTCTATTCCCAATCTTTGGTGACGTCAATTGTTCTCAACCAATCGGAGGCGAAGTCCTTTTAGACGTGCGCAAGTTTTTTTTTTTTTTTTGGGGGGGGGGGGTTATGATGGCACACGGGTTAATATGAATTGTATCGTGTTTTAGCAGATTGATAACCTAGTAATCATTCATATGATCACTTTATTGCAGGTTTATTGCTAAATGAATAAAGACAGTAATAAAATGATATAATACTCAATAGATTGCATACATTAGAAAATACATAGTTGTTTTATAGAGTCCTGGTGAAGAGGAAGATACCTACATTTAGTTTGACCCTGACAGGGATGAGCCCAGGAATAGTCCACTCCTGTGAATCAGAGGATAGAGCGCCCTCTAGTGCTCAGAAAGAAAGATAAGCCAGCTGTTTGGAAAAGGTAAAAATATTTTAATATAAAATATGGCAGAAGATAAAAACATGACATGACTGGGTAGCAGGAGGATCTCATTTCATTCGGGTGGAAACGGGGTTAAGGTAGGGACTGTCATGATTAAGAACATGACTCTATGAAATGGAGCATAACCTTTATCTCAATGAAAGTGCTTCATATTCAATCAGTAAAAAAAGAAAAAAAAACTTTACAAAAGTTGAGAATACAAAAACCACAGATGGATAGTAGAATGTCTGGAGCAACACTTTGCACTGATTTTTAGACAGGATTCTTCCGGACATCAATGAACGCATTGTTTGAAGTCAGCGGTCCGACGTTGAGGCTGGAGCAGCGGGATTCCCGGCGAGATTTAACCACAGGCAGACTCGCCGGCCCATTGCAGGAGCCCAGTCCAGTTTGAGCTATGCGGTGAACTGGAGCGTCTCCAGCTGATCGGAGACACAACTCCTCCATGACAGCAGGTTCCTCTGTGGGGAGAGAGGAGCGCCTCCACGTGGATGGGAGAGGTGTGTTCACCAATTCACGCATCTCCTCCCTGGACCTGGGCGGTCTGTCAGCCTGCGGCGCCCCCCTGCCTCCTGGGATGTCTTCCGGAGAGCGAGTCGGCTTCTCCATGCTCCCGATGCTTGCTGATTTACCCTCAGATGTCCAACCTGAAAGACAACAACAGAATGAAGCGCTCCTACTTGGAGTTTGTAAAAAAATACATTTCAGATGTGGTTCTGATGTGTTGTGAGAATAAATATTCCACATCCTCGGCAGGAATTCCCATAACGACAGAAAGCAAACGCAACAAACGCTATGATCTAATTATACCTTTACCTTTAGCTTGCTCCTTCGGCTGATTGGCTGAACCAGAGACCTCCCTCAGTCTGCTGCTCAGTTCCACGTTTGCTGCCTTATAGTGGTTCAGCTCTTTGCGGAGGTTGTGGATCCATCCCTCAAACTGTCGCTGGTTTCCTGCCAGGCCCTCGCCTATTTGCTCTGTTGGAGACAAACACACACACGGGTATGCAAATGTCTCTTTTGATGGCTAATAACGAAGATAATATAATGCATAACACCATATTTTCAGGCAGAGATTGTATATTTGCGATCGACACCTCGACAATGCTGCAGTAAGAGCTGCACGCTCCTCTCGTGCTCTTTCTGCTGCTGCGTGAGCCGGCGGTCCGTGTCGAGCTGCGTGCGATCGAGGGCGTTCTCCAACCACTGCACCAGCCTCTGCTGATCATCCAGCTGCATCTCCTGCTCCGCCAGGGCGAGCTGCAGCTTACGCTCTTCTTCGCGCAGAGACACCACCTGCAGGACGTTTCCACACCAGCTTTATTCGGCGCACACGGTGGGCGAGCTCGCACGATTGCCTGAGTGAAACACGAGGCTGAGCGTTTAACAGACCTTGTCAAAGTACTTGCACAGCAGAGCTCTGGTCTCAGAGGCCGACAGGTAACTGAGCTTGGCCATGAGGTTCATCTCCCACTGGGAGAGCATGCTGGCAGAAGCCCTCAGCTGCCTCTGTCTCTGAGTGATGGCCTCATTCTTGTACTCGATTGCCGCATCCAGAGCCTCGATGGCCTCGTCAAACTGGAGCAGCGTTCTCTCCTCCTAGAAACGCCATGAAACATATTGTTACTCTCAAATAATTCGCTCTTATGCCCCGGAATCACAAATACATGAATGTGCTACTGGAACCAAGATGCAAAAATAGATCCCATCCATTGCTCAGAGGATGCAAAATGTCGCGTCTCAAACCCGAGAGTGAAATCTGACCTCGGGTGAGAGCAGGCTGCCCTGCCGCAGTTTATCGTCCAGCTCCACTCTTTGTTTCAGCATCGAATCCTTCTCTTGACGAAGGTTGGAAATCTCTTGGCGAATATGTTCGGAGTCTTGAGCGCTGCTGCTACGAAGAAGACCATTCCTCTCGCTCAGCTGTCGCTCCAGTGACTCGATGTGCCCAGTGAGAGTTACCAAGTCTCGACTTAAGGCCTGGAGTGAAAATTAAGAAATAAAAGAAACCCGTTTCTTTAAGAACGAGCCACTTCCCTTGCTCACTGAGATATTTGTGGTCGCTGGTACCTGGCTGGAGCGCAGCCTCTTGGTCTCGAGGCCGCTGCGTTCCTGGAGCAGGGCTTCTTTCTTGGCGAGGATTTCCTCCCGTTTGGTGAGCTCCCCTTCAAGATCTTCCAGCCCTCTCCTCTGTGCCAGTACTCGCTCCATTTCCTCATCCAACCAGCGTTTTTGTTCCTCAATCTTCTGCTCGGAGGGGGGGGGGGGGTCACATAAGGTCAAAAATCATACATTTTATTTCTTTTCCCTACGAATTTTAAAGACAATTCCTGCCCCACCTGTTGCTCCTCCAACGAGATGACGGAGCCGTTACTGCCGCTGCGTCTCTGCCTCTGGAAGGCAGCAATCTCCTCTGTCTTTATTCTCAGTATCTTCTGCTGCTGCTCATTCTTTATCTCCAGCTCCTGCAGAAGGAACCAAAGAAAGGCCGATGAAGGTTAGCAACAGCATAAGCATTTGGCCGCCATTCAGTATACCAATTCTGAACACTCTCTTTTAAGCTGTTGCTCGATAGACATTTGGATTTTATATTTTTCTCCAACCAAATGCTTCTGTTGCTTTTGTCTGATCCGGTTTGCCCCCCCCATCAGATTTATCAGTGCATTAGTATCAAACATAAATAGAACAAAGGAGTCAGATTGAACTTATAATCGCTAATTTGACACTTATTATATACATTTGCCGGATTGGCCTGAGGTACCTTGACTCTGTGACTTCTTCGCTGCATCTCCGTCTCCAGGCGTCGTTTCTGCTGACTTTCCTGGCGCAGTCTTTTCTGCAGCTGCTCCTGCTGTTGCCTCATGCTTTGAACGCTTCGCTCCAGCTCCATCACGCGACGTTCGCTCCGGGCAGGAAGGCTCGCCAGACGTGCGGTATCCCTTTGACGTTGACTGAGAGCCTACAACGACAGTTTGCTTTTCAGAAGTCCACATTTTTCAGGGTCAAAAGATGAATTCCACAAGACATGATTTGATGTTATTATGCAAGAACAAATAGATGTGATGGTCAAACCTGCACTTTGTTCTGAGCAGCAGCTATCTTCCGACGACATTCCTGAGCTCTCGTCTTGTCTGTCGTGCTGACCTCTCTCTCCTGCCTCTCCAGATCCTGCAGCTGCCTCTGGGCCTCCTGCAGCTCCTGTCGAGCCTGCACAGCTTCACCCTCCAGAGCCGTGATCTTATGGCTGTATTGCCTGTTCAGGGCCTGAGCATCCTTACCTAATAAACAAATGGCACGACTTACAGAACACAGAAGCGGACCTCTATCTGAACAAAGATTCAGAGAGCCAAAGTGCTACCTGTTTTCACAAGCTCTTTGATGAGTTCTTCCTTCATGCGGATGGTGACGGACAGCTCCCGGATCTTCTGCTGCGCCTGATGAAGACCCCACTCCGAAACACCGTCAAAGCTCTTGAGGCTCTCGCGCACAGATGTCTCCCCGGTACTGGTGGTGGCTACACAGATGAGAGAGCACATTAGGGAGGCGTAGTGAGGAAGTGGACAGAAATCCAAGACCAAGCCCTCCACTTCCTCAGGAACTAACACAGATCAGCACTCCCCATTTGACTCTCTCCCTCATCTGGTGTGAAATAGGTCAAATAAAAAAAGCATTGTACAGAGTAGAAACAAACACCGACAACAAAATATGCTCAAATAAAGTAAAACATAGCTGGTGTCTTTAAAATGTACCGTCAAGTTCATGTTGTGCAAAAAAAAGCAACAACAAAACAATTACATTAACTGAGAAACAGACAGTGACCTCAGCAGCTCATTGCCCGGTGGAGCCCCTTCACATAAATGCTACTAAACCTATTCCAGACATGAAGAGACGTCTCCGATTGAAAGACTTACATGCTTTTCTGGATAAACAGGGGTGCTGATCGAGTTCCAGCACCTGCGATAGGAGCCTCCTGCTACCGGCTGCTGGTCTTCCTGACATCATGTCTTTCTTGGTCCAGGTCAGGTGCGGTTGCCTAACAGAATGATGAATATTACATTATATAAATTGTACACATAGCGTGGGCAATGGCATTAAAATGTTCTCTGATGTAGGCATTGCTAATTTAACTAACGCTGGATTTAATTTGGGCTATTCTGAGGCCTGTTATGAACACACATACTTGTGTCTCTCAGGGCTGAGGTTAAAGCGACTCCCATCCACTTCCCTCTCCTGCATTTCTGCTCCTCCTGAGACCTCTTCCTCATAGACATCACCTTCTTGGTCACTGTAAGGCCCATTTTCCACCGGACTGACCTGAAACCACACATGCATGCGTTATTAGTTTTCAAAAACAAGCTACAACACACAGCAGCTGAAGTATGTCCGAATCAGCAAAAATGACGATACAGTACTTAAAGCGTACAAATATCCACCAAAGCAGCACCCCCCTCACAACTACATAATTATTCCCAAGTCAGCTACAATTCAATTCTAATGGAAGGACTGCTGCAATATTATTTATCTCACAGCAGCCAATGTTCTTCAAATGGCAAAAATATGCAGCCGTCTCATTAAAAACATTCACTTCCTCCATTTTTATCAAATTTTCTATGTACAACACGATAGGCTGAGAATCTCTCTCTGCTGGTTGCTACCTGTCTGCATGCACCTCCATTCTGACGGTGCTGCACGGAGCCCATAGGCGCCGTGTGTGGCCGTGATCTCAAGTTGAGGCCGAGGCCCATCAGCCCTGCGGTAGACAGTTTGCACTGCAGCGCCACGATCAGGTCCTGCTGCTCCTGCAGCCTGTCACTCTGAGACGGAAGGACAGACAACAAGTAAGGAACATATAACCGAAGGAAACAGACACTGATAATCTGTGTCATTTCATGTGATCATTAATCTGCTTCAAAGTTGACTAATAGTATTAGCCATGCAGAATAAAAGCATTGTTATAATAACACACTTCCCACTCGTCTGACCTGCTGTTTGTATTGCTCCATTGCATCCTCCAGAGCAGCTAAAAAGTCGGTGTTCTCTCTTTCCAACTGCTGGATCCGTGCTTGAAGCCGGCCAAGGCTCTCCTCTTTCTCACTTTCATGCCCGTGGTTCCACCTCTCCTCAGCAGCCTCTTGCTCCTGGGTATTGTTTTCCACATAGACACGCTAACGCTGAATATGTTTTGTTTACGGCACTGCAGAGAATGAAAGAGTCATACCTGGCTCCTTACGGGGGGCCGTCCTCTCCTCAAAGCCACGCTGTCTTCAGTGGAGCTATTCTCAATGCCGCTGTCTGGTCCGGAGGCCGTGGTCAGGGCGCTGCGTTCCTCCTCCACCGAGCACAGCCACTCCTTCACCCTCAGACTCTGGTCTGTGGGCAGAGCCCCTTCAGTCTGCAGCTCCCGCAGAAGCCTGTGATAAACGAAGAACAAAGAGATAATTTCATTAATGATGGCTGGTATATATGATACAGAAGAAAAAAGAAGTAATAGTTGTTGAAGTAGAAGCAGAAGGCATCCTCTCCTCCTCCATAGAAACTTAGAATCCAGTGTGGCTTGTTAAAAAAATGACCTATTCATGATATAAATCCATTACTTGGGGGTCCAATGGCTCCATTAAAACACATCTAAAGATAAGGCAGACTAAATGGAACTCAACAAATGTCCTTTAACCTGTAGGCAGCGTCTGTGCATGTCCTGTAGTGGGCACTCTGGACTTGCAGTCGGTTGATCTCGCCCTCTCCGGGGCGGGGTCTCCTGTTTGGATCGCCGTGAGAGATGATGCGGGTCTCGGATCGCTGCCGGTTCTCCAGGGCCCTGCGGAGAGCCTTAATTTGTTGTTCCAGTCCTTCCACCCGATCCGGTTCACGCTTGCAGTTGACTGTTGCTCTGTTCTGGATGTTCCTGGCCCTCGTGGCGTAGTTCAGTGTATTCAGACTCTCGTCAAAGTCTGAGGAAGAAGGGCTGATGCATGCGATCATCAGTGTTTTGGAATTTCCTCCCAAAGAGTCTTTAAGGATCCTATGAGAAAAACAATAATAGAAATTAAAACCTATTGTGCACCTATTTCTCTTTGAATGGTAATGAAACAATTACCTTGTGATTTTAGAGTCTCTGTAGGGTATGTGAGAACCCTTCCTCCTGGGGTCCCCCAGCGCCCCAATAACATTTCCCAGAGCCAGAAGGCCGCTATTTATCTGGATACTCTCTTTCAGTCTCTCTCCAGTGTTTCCTGTCTTTAAGATCCGTTCTGATCCAGCCAGGTCAACAAAATGGAACTTGGAAGACAGCATTTGCGGTCCAGAATTTGTCGCACTTCCAAAAAGGCGAGCGCTTCCGAGACGCTGGTCCATATTCACGGTAAAGATGGTGTGTGATCGGCTGGAGTTTGGATTCATCTGGGTTGAGCCGGTGTGTCTGGCTGTGTTTCCTGACTCGAGTAAACTCAGCACCTCGTCAAGACCCTCCACTTCGCACTCCTTCACACCGCTCAGAACTACGAAATGAATAAATGTATATAAATAAACACAGAAACCTGATTCTAGACAAATTAAACTCCTTATTTCATACCGATGTTTCCTTTGTCCTCCCGTATGTGGATGTCCTTGCTGGCTGTTTCCACATCCAGTAGGTCCTTGAACTCCTCCTTGTAGACCTCCAAATAGGAGACTCGGACAGAGAAGTCCGTGAGGTCATTTTCGTCCAGCAGCTTGAACACATCTGCGACTGCCCTGGGGATAATGCCCTGCTCCTCGTCTCTAAATGAGCCTAGACACAGTGAGCACATTCAGAATTGCGCATACATGGCTTTGTTACTGCAGGATAATAAGATATGATGAAATTAACAACTTACAAATGTTAGCTTCTCCAATGGTGTATGTCTTGCCTGAACCCGTCTGGCCATAGGCAAAGACCGTAGCATTGAATCCTTGAAAGAAGGCATCTATGAGTGGCTCCACTGACACGGAATATACGTCCTCTTGGCAGCGTGTTTCTTCAAATAAGTAGTCGCAAAGGAAGTGTCGGTCATGGCCCAGCGTAACCCGATGCAGCTCGCAGTCTACAGTGATACAACTCTCGTGGCAGCGTAGAAGTTCTTTAGGCAGCAGGGGGCGCACTCGGACAGCGACTTGCACCGCGGAACAATCGCCTTTTCCTTGGCCACCGGGCACTTTGGGAGACATTTCTGCTGCAATACAAGAGATCTTCTGTTTTCTTCTATTTGTGGATCATCTTTGGCCAACTGAAGAAAACACAAATACGCTGTCAAATATATCTCAGCACCTTCTGCTGTTCGGTTGAAGGGTGTAACGTCATCACAAGTGAGAATGAGATTGTTCAATCGTGGACAGAACAAATTAAGTAGCTCAAACGCTGCTATATACACATTTTTGATCAAAAATGACACCCATTTTAATTCACGATACATACAACAGTATAGGATAATGTGGAGTAGCTATTCTGGAAAGCAATTTTTTTTAATAAAATACAAAAAACATACTGTGATATAAAATAACTAAAACAAAATCTTGACACTTTTTTGGGGGTATTGTCTTTGACTAAGCTACAATATTATTTCTCCTTAGTTTGGTCTATGATCAAGGTAACTTCTGCATGTAAAACGCTTACGGAGAATGGCAGCTTTCAGAATAAAATGTTATGATGCTGTTATAATGATATGATATGCTAAATCAACACATTATGCGGTAGCAATATTGAGTCTTTACTGACTGGATGAGAAAGCAACATAAAACCATAGCACTGAGGTGATGCTCATTATTTAGTTTTGTGTTTTAGGAGACAACACTAATATTTCAATGTGTATATTTTAAATACAATCAAGAGATTCTTAAACACAACTTGAGAAAATAATTTCTCTATTTATAGAGAAGAGGCTGAAGAAACATGACTAATATCACCTGGTGAATCGACCATGCTTACAGTATGGTGATGTTTCAGTTCTGTCTCTTTTTTTCATACTACTGGTAATTAAGTGAAAAAAATAACATTTGTTTAGGAAGGGAATACATGTATTTATTTTTATAAAAGGACACAATCCAAAGCAAATTTTAAAATAAACACAGCGCTTATGTTTTAAAATCCCCAGACGTACACATAGTCAAAGAGTTTAAACATTACCGGTACCTAATTACAGATGTTCTTACATTTTTCAAATGAGATGTGTTAAGTGTAACCATTTAATTTTAACAGCAATATAAAAAATAAATGAGTTTTTTTTTTTTATTATTCTTTACATTGAGTCTCAAAGCAATGAACTACAAAGGAATTAAAAACTTGGTTTACGTTGAGAGGCGTCTTACGCTACGTAAGCGTTATCTTTAGATACGTAAACAACGTGGATTTAACGTAAAGCCAACACATATTAGGACTGCTTATGAGAATAGCTTAAGCCACCAAGTATAAAAAATAGAACATTGTCAAACACAGTTTATTTATTTTGACCGTGTTAGCAAGTTGACGTAAGCTAAGTTAGCCACCCTTGCTGTTCAACAAGCTCAGCGGTACAGTTATTATAAGAAAAACACGAATGTCGTCATTTCACTCTCCTTCTACTAAGAAAAAAAACAGTTTCCAAACTTTTCAGAAGTTAACCTTAACTACGGTCGAATATTTATAGGAAGCTACAGCTAGCCGCTTAGCTAGCCGAAGAATATCAAAACATGAAGGATGAATTTGGATGTCGTCAATGTAGAAACGCCAATAAAGCAAATCCCCTGACGAAAACGCTCAAACAGACAACACGGATCGATGGTCGAGCTTTTAAACATGGCTAACTGTTCATAAAACTCACTTTGAAGGAGTAAAAGTTGGGCCATGGGCTCAGGACGACCGCGGAGTGTTTCTGGAGAACGAAGAGGCGGAGCCGGAGGGAGAATTTCGGGATGCATTTTGGATGAGTAGGAAACATCTGCATCCTTAGCTGGAGACATGGACACGATATAAAGTAATAAAAGTACCCTGTTATAAGTAAACCTATACATAGAAAATGAAAAAATATAAGTCCTCAATGCTGAAAAAATATAGCAAATTTTAATATTACATTATGCATCTTTAATTCATGAGATTAAAAGATAAGCCACCGTGTTTTTCTCCAAAAATATGGCAATAGCATTTTATACGTTGGTCCTTATTACTGTTTATTATCTTAATTCAATTATTTAAAAAAATAAAAAATAAAAATCACAGGTTCATTTCATCGCACTGTACTGTGTAAGTGTAATGAAGATTTAATGGAGGGTCTGTGGGGGGGGGGGGGGGGGGGGGTAGCAACAGAACATATGTATGAACACGTGACTGAAATCCAAAACCAATGCAAATTTTTTTTAGCGTTAGTTTTTATTAAAAAAAGAAGAAGCTGTCATTAAAGGTTAATGCTATATAATAATATTTCAACGCTAAAAACAGAACCAATGCAGCATGTCTCCTCTGAAGCCAGTAGGGGGCAGTGTAACACAATGGCTTAAGAGCACATTCTTGGCAGTTTTTTTCTTCTTCATCACAACAAAGAATGAATGAATGTTTGGACATTAACAGTAACCTAATATACACCTTAAATGAAAATCTGAGAGAAAAATAAATCCGATTCTCACAAAATGAAGGCTTTCTGGCGTTTTGACCTACTGAGCAGCATATCTGACACGACTTCCACCTGCTATCCCTTCTTAATCCTTCCTCCTCTCACCTGCACGTCCACATCAAATGGCTCAGAGCCAAACTGGCTGTGAGGTCCTGTCAGTTGTTTTCAGGGCCTAAGCAGGCCCAGTAGACATTCTCCTTTGTTCTATTTAAGTTCAGTCAATACCATGGTATTTACTTTCAAAAAGTAAGCATGATAAGCCAGCCGGCTGTTAAAGAGCGAGTGTTGGTGTCTCATGACATCCACACTTAAATCAGGATAGGTTTCAGTCCTGAACACACTGCCGCCACTCTCTTTTTTTTTTCTTTTTTTTATCTGTGCGGCGTTAGCTGTGGAGAATGGCCAGTGGAGGTTGAGAAGTGGAGTTCAAAGGGTGAAAAAGCATAAGTAATATGATATGGTACAGGTGGGGAAGAAAAGAGCAGACCGAGCGGGGAAAAGAGCAGGCCAGACACGGGATATTAGACTTCCTCTCACCGGCAGACTTTGTATATGTCAGTGTGAATGATAATAACTTTCAGGAGTACAGAGTCAGGAATTATTTGGGTTCTGGGATGGAAGTTTGTGAGAGACAGGAATGGAATAGCAGTCTGGTTTTAACTTTGGAGAGTGAGGAACACCTCTCCCTGGGGAGCAAACACAACAATGGCCTCTGTTTACCTCTCCCTTTGCTTATTCTTCCATTCTTCCATGAAATCAGAACAGGCAGCAATCGAGTGAAGAATACTCTTTGGGATACAGTGGCTAAAGAGCCCAACCCACCTACCCTGGCCACAGCGGGGAGCCCCCCCCTCTAACTGCAGAAATCCTTTTGGTCTCCAATAAACCTTGGCTTTGTCTCAATTTTCACAGATCTATCTTTGTGTGGTTTCTTTTTCAGAAAGTTGTGTGTCAGAAGGATGGCGCAGCAGAAATGTGACACATTTCATTACAATTCTGCCAAATACACACTTTCCCACGAAAAGGAACCGGACTGCAGGTTGCATTAGTGCACTATTTAATTGTGCTATTTTTTGGCCTATTTAAAAACTACAATTATTCATGCACTGCAAGAACACAGAGGCTCTTTCAGCAGCCTGCCTTGGGCTGTCTCTGCTGAACAGCACAGTCCTTACAAGGAAAAGAGTGGAGTAAATTCTACCAAATATTTCATACGCATGCAAATAAAAGACAAAAAAATATATATTGATGACTGTATTGAAGGCATAGATACCAGAATATAAATAAAACATGACAGAGAATTAGTAACTCCTCCCACATCCTGATTAGCTGTCCAGTATGCGTTATAAAAATAGCACTTTCAAGATTTTTAATGCTGAATGCCATTTGACTGTTTTGTTACATCACAAAGAAATACACATTTAAACTGCATCAACTCGTTAAAAAAACAGCACACTCAGCTTCAAATACGTCACTGTGATACATTATCACACATCCACGACCAAATGTGAGGTTTCTTTTAGCAGATTTTCAATGATGAAGGTCCTGGCAATCGAAAGGGTTAAAAACTAACCTCGCAGGGAACACCCGAAACTCTCCATCAGTCAGTTGAGACATGTTTAAGGCTCTGGGATAAGAGCTTCAAACTTAAAAAAGAAGTCCAATTGCCTTTAGTTTAACTCTTTTCAAATACAACCTTCTCTGTTTCACTTTTATTTGGCTGTTCTAGTTTGTTCCACTTTCACCCTCATAGGACTAGAAGTCATACTGGGAAACAAACATGGTGACTTTGGTGATGTACCTCCCCAGCTGGACTCGCCTCTCTAGCTCGGTCATCTCCACCTCTGCCTCCAGTACGGCCGGGCCCTGCACGGGGGCCACCAGCATCAACTGACCCGTCACACGGTCTGAGCGCTGGACTGTGAAGTGGCGCCGAGCCTGCTTTCCTCCCAGCAGGGAGAAGCGAAGAGTATCACCTATCGGACGCAACGCTGAGACCCTGAACATAACACGGGGAGCTGACAGGTTGGACACTACAGCCAGGTAATGGTAGGAGAAAGAGTTTGGAGTTTGAGAACACGCCTTGTTGTCCACGGGGCAAGGGTTACGTTCACAGCGCCTGGAAGGAGGTGGGACATTTCAGGAATATGAAGGTTCAAACAAGGATAGGAAAGTGTATTCAAACAATGGAATCAAAGAAAGACCTCATCCTATGTATTTGCTACTGTAGATAAAGATGAGTACAATAGATTAATAATACAATAGATAAATAAGTACAATACTCACATAGGCGATGTCTTGACATATGAAGCATTAGGGACTTTGGGGCAGTCTACACGGACACACTGGAAACCACCGTATGTATTAATGCACATTTGGTCCTTTGTGCAGTTGTTCTGTCTGGTGGCACATTCATCAATATCTGTGAAAGCAATACATTGAGACAATGAGGCAGAAAACTTAGTTTGAGATATCATTCATACTTTATAAGAGTCACTTCTGTCATTTGTGAGCAAAATCATTCTCAAGTTTCCAAATCAATAATCGTCATCGGTTGGTTCGGTACTGAACATAACAGGCGTTCTATAAACGAAATAAATATTATACTAGAAATGTAACACCTAGCCAGAGCCATTTATTATTTTACAGTAATAATTGCTCTAAGATTAACTTGTGAAGCATTTTTGGGGGGTAATGTTTAGAATGAATATTTTAAGATAAAATGAAAAGTTGAGGCAAATTTAAAAACTGGAGAAAAATAAGGCACCTTTACAGCTGCGTCCATCCCGGGTCACGTTGTATCCGACGGGACAGGAACAGCGGTAGCCTCCAGGGGTGTTAACACAAGTATGTAAACACAGTCTCCCAGCCTGGCCATTATGGAACAGCTGACATTCATCTATATCTACAGTAAACATTTTATTTAGGGTTAACACGTTTTCCTCAAAATTGCATGTTTGAGTTTGTTTGAGTTGCAGGTTGTCGTCCCACCGGTGCAAGTGCTGCTGTCTCTGCCAGAGATGGTGTAGCCCGGCTCACAAGTGCAGTGGGTGGTCCCCTGCATGATCGTGCAACGTGATGGACGGACATAGGGTTCAGTGGTGGCAGCGGGCAGGGAAGAAGCAGCAGCGGTGAGCGGCGAGGAGGCGGCGGAGGTGTTC
The DNA here is from genome assembly GCF_040956055.1 of Brachionichthys hirsutus. Classification (NCBI taxonomy): domain Eukaryota; kingdom Metazoa; phylum Chordata; class Actinopteri; order Lophiiformes; family Brachionichthyidae; genus Brachionichthys; species Brachionichthys hirsutus. The sequence goes on from NC_090897.1 coordinate 4,626,259, forward strand.
GTCATGGTGATAAAGACTGAACGAGGATGAGAGATGGAGGAAAAGTGTGAAGCTGAAGCATTTTCATTCACTGCTGTGTGATGCACGATGCACTGGCTCGCAGGATTTCATGTAGCATTGAGTTAGCCTGTTTGTGGCTACATCAGTGAGGTGATACTGTATGCTGATAGATACATGATGGAAATGTAGCATATGCTTGGCCTTCTTTTGTGCATTTTGCTATTCAGAGTTCTAAACAGACTTTGGTGAAATGAAGCAAATGATAAAATAGTACATCGGAAACTATGTTGAGGCTTCCTCATGAGCATATTTGATCTTACAATGACCCATACAGATTTGCAAGGCGCTCTGCAGTAAGAAACTGTTGGAGTGAACATTTTAAATAAACAGTGAAGAAATTAAATTGGTCTCCTGAGATTCAGAGTTTCTGTTTGTGCATTAATTCCACCATCCGCAGCAGGCAGCTGCTGTCACTCAGCCGGCATTGCCTTGGACTTCAGGGTGGAATGCAATAAAACTCAATCTGTGGAAAGTCGGCCTGCCTTTTATTGGCAAGCCAAAACACTGGTCTGTGTAATCTCCTTTCGCAGACTGGGAGGATTTGGATGCTAGCCGATGGAAATACGCTGTGCAGTAAAGTTTACTTATTAATGTTTATTCGGTGTGTATATATATATAGGTATTGATATTAAGGCATCAAAAGATGTGGCACATTTGGATTGTGTGTTCCCTGTCATCTAACAGAAGTACAACTGTGCACTAAAATGATGTGTGCGAGGTTGAACATGTTGTGGGTTATACCTACATGTTGGCACAGGGCTCTGGCAGATGGCTCCAGACCAGCCTTTGGCACAGGTACACGAGAACTGGTTCACTTCATCCAGACATGTCCCGCCGTTCAGGCACGGAGAGGACGCACACTCATTGATCTCTGAGCAAAAAGAGAGAAAGGAAGGTTAGACAAGGAAAGTCTTTTTGCTGCATTTGGAACCTTCTACAGACACGACACCTGCAACCAAATACCTTTGATGCTCAAAGATAAATGTGATGCCATGGAATAAAAAAAAAATGGAAAGGGTGAGTTGACTGTTAAGTGAAGCCAAGGTGTAGAGAAAGATGTCTTGATCAAACGGCCTTTGAGCTGTTCTCTTTAAAGCCAATAAGCTGTCAGATGACAGAATATCAAATGTCATCGTATTCAATAAGCTCTTTGGATGATGTCCAAAATACACGAAGGGGAAAGATGATCATGTGAAAAGTATCTCTGAGATAAAAAAAAAGATTTTGACAGGAACAATGCAGAGAAAGAAAAAAAATATTGCTGTAGAGGAGAAGGTCAGAAAGAGAATGATGTCATTGTAAAAGTGATCAGCGGGTTAGATAACAGCATCAGTGCATGGCCACTCAGGGTCGAGAAAAGGAAGAACCTCAGTGTGATGAGGAAGAGGTGGAGGTCTCTCACCTGTACAGGTAGTCGGCCGGCCGCTCCAGCTCAGGCTGTCCTGACAAAGTCTGCTCTCGGACCCCACAAGTCCGAAACCAGGGTCACACAGAAAATGGACTTCATGGCCCACCGCGTGTGACTTGCCAAGTTTCCTCCCGTTGATGGGGTTATCCAGTTTTGTGCAGGTGCCTGTTTGGAAAGTGGAAGGTTATCTAAAAATAATAAAAAAACAAAAACAACAACAGATATTTCACAATTCAATATTTGAATAAATCAGTTTTCCTGGGGTGTTTGCATACTGTTGATGGCTCTTGCATTCTGCTTTGCTGCGTTGCTCTGCAACAGGTTGATTTTCTTCTTCAGGTTGCGGAGACTCTGCAGGTATGAGGCTTCGTGGGCTGAGAGAAGCCTCTGGACCTGCTTCAGAGAGCCCTGCATCTCCTGTCTGCTCGGGCAGTCCTACAGAAAACACAGGGAAGATGACTAATTTCACAAAGTGTTCATTAATATTTCAAGACATCTTTTGCAAAACTGATTTAAAATGCTGAGGCAAGACTACAAATATCTAAAGCGTGAAATTTTTAATTTAACATTTCTAATCTTTACTCATGCGAAGTGTAAAAGTCCTTGTCAGCCTTGGGAGGTTTAAAAATTCATTGCACTATATTTTCTATTTGGACTTGCAAAGCTGCAGGTTTCTTGTATTTCATGTCAATTCCTAAATGAAGATGCTGTTTTGCTGAATTTGGATATACTGTATAGAAAAGGCATTCCTCTGGCAAATAAATATTTGCAAACACTCCAAAAAGACGACATGCCAGTGTCCAACAACAGATTAATCATCATAATTTGCATCCCAACATCCTGTGTACATTACAAATTAAAAACTTCAAGTCCCTACCTGAATATTGTTTTAATTTTGTTGTGACGGGAAATAATCTTGAACTCTTCTAATGTCGACGGGTATTTGAGGATACCTGCCAAAGTAAATATTGTGAACGGTTTGATTAACTGCACGTAAACAAATACATGTCTGCTAAATGAGTGCATTTGAAGCCCTCTGCAGAACAAAGGCTGGGCTGTTACAAGATTGAGCAAGTCCAATAGGATCAGAGGATATTAGCCTCTGCAAGAACTTGGAAGCAGAAGCCTCCTCCTCTCCAACCTCGATACTGTTGATGTTGAGATGTTGTTTACATAAAGTCATCTAAAAGGGCCAAAATCAGCAAACGCTATTTATCTTGCATTATGTGGAATTGCTTGCTCTTCGTGATGTGGTGGCTGCATGACCCAGCTTCAGACAGTTGTGCCTGCTGCTTAAACACCACCTGTTTTATAGCGTCCCTATTGGCTGGAAGGGCGAGGGAGTGGCCCTGTTTTCGAGCCACTTCCTGTCCTTCACTCAACAGCGTCATTCTGTGCCGTCTGTCCTGTCGTCTCTCGACAACCAATTAGTGTTTTCTTCCAGCCAGGGTTATGTAAGAAAAGTAAATATTTGTTGAAAACACCTTTCTGATTTCGACAGAACTTGGGTCTGGAGAGACTTCAGTTAGCCGGAGGGGGGTGGGGTGCTTTTGGCGTGTGCTTGCAGTGTGGTTGTCAAAGGCCTCTTTCTGCCTGTGCTTTTTCATTTTGCACGGTTTCATGTTAACTGGGCGACACTGTGTCGGAGGCACGCAGCACTGGAGCTCGATTAATATCGTACTATTAAAACTACAATATTAACGCGCTACAGCTGTGAACAACATAAGCATAGAGATAGAAGACTAAACCCTCACACTCACGTTTAGAAAAATGTACCTACATAAAAGCACAACAATTATTGCACATCTCAATGATGCAGAAACAAACAAAGGCCTCAGACAGACATGCCTTTCTGGAAACGTCTGCAGGACTGCTTTCAAACACAGCTTTGATAGTCAGAGTGGATATTGAGCGTCCATTCACTGAAGCCTCTCTTGCATGAAAATGCAAATATGACTCAAGCTTTTACATAACTTTCCAATAGATGCCTTGCATGAACATTCACAGTGCTGCTACTCTGATTTGTGAGTCTTTCAAGCCGTGCATGGTAATCAATGAATCAATATAAGCATTGCAAACTCTTCAAACTTTTACATCTTAATTACCTAAGGTGTAATTCTTTTATGAACTAATAAGCACTCACTTACCTGTCCCATAGCTGGATAGAGGGAACAGAAGCACAACAAGGTGCTGGCAATCGCTGTTGACGTGAGCATGTTTCACCTGATCTCAGTGCAGCGGATAACCAGTCCTCTAAACTCTGAGAAGCTGCAGGCAACGTGAACTTTGTGTGTATGACAGGGCTGCAGGTAAGAGAATGACCACAGCTGGCAGTTGGAGGAGCTGCTGCAGCAAATCACTGTGGAATGTTGGGTTTACTCCTCAGGAGCCAATCAGGAAGAGACCTCTGGAGAAATGTGACCACAGTATTATCCTTTTACTTTACTTGGTCGGCACTATTTCTTGTTCATGGTGAAGTGGAAGAAAGCCGGACTTTGCGGGGGAAGATGCTCTTCGTTGATTTTTAAATGCTGAAATATTTAATATTTATGAAATACGAGTCATTCTGAAGAATGACTCGTATTTGTGGTTGACTTACACAAATTGGTAACTATATAAATATGTCATTTATTATTAAAACATAATAAAGTTGCATGTTTATGTGGGCAGAAAATGTTTGGGAAATTGCAGCATCCTCTCATACTGTTGGTGATGGAGAATTACGGATTGTATTGATTCTGCAAAAAAAAGAAAAAGAAATTGAATTAGATGTTGAAACTCAATAGATAAACAGTGTGTGCAGCTGACACTGCTGCAATAAAAAAAGTAATGAGGAGTCTCAGGCTCTCCGGTGTTGCTTTGAGCTCAAGCAGGAAGGCACTTAAAGAAGTTCCTTTGACTGAGATTCAGCTGAGAACTCATCTTAGCAGCTGGTTGAGTCAAACGAAGCCCCGAACGGGTTGCTATTCTAGCTGTTTTGTTGGCTCGGCTTGGTCAGACAGTCGCTCACTGATGTGGCACCAATGACAGATAGCAACGGGTGGGCTGGGAACTAAATCTTCCTCGCAAAAATACATTCCAGCCCACAGGGGACAGGAATGAGTGGGCGTCTATTGTGTTGCGCTGTCTCATCTGCAAACTCACATCATCCCCACAATGTGCAAACCGTGACTCACGCTTCCCACATGGGTGGGAGCGTGAAGACATTGTCACCATGTCTACACAGACGCTCTAAAATCCTAAAAATAAGAATAAACTACCTCTCGCACCTCAGTGTGTCTGTGAAGCTTCATCTGTGGTGACTCATCGGGACTCTCTAAACAAACTTCCCCTCATTTAAAAATAATGATCATTCATGCTCAACTAAACCTCTTTGTTTGTCTTTGGGAAATGATGATAATAATTAAGTGATCTGTTTTTGTCCTAAATGGCCGACTGGTGCTCGTTACAGACTTTCTGTCTATATGAGAACATCATGTAAGTGCAGCTGTGGAATGCATCCAGGTTAAGGATTTAAATTATTTTTTTCCCCCCTAGTTGGCTAATAATGACTCCTTTTTATTGAAGGAGATTATACTCAACCTTTGATAATATAATCTATGTAGCTGTGGACAGTAACTTTATTCACATACAGTACAAATCTTATATTGAGCTAAAATTACAATTCAGTTTAGAATTCCTCACTACCTTTATTTTTGTCGATCTTTTCTTTTTCTTTATTGTTGAAAATTCGCCTGCCATTCTGCTAAACATCTCTCAGTTGAGCTGGAAAATGTTCCATTATAAAGCTGAAAAAGAAGCTGTTCTCTGAACGCATGAAAAGACAGATACACAATTAAAAGAAAGCAAAGACACAATAAACGCACACTAATCTATGATAAGGCATCATAATCTCTCTGATGCTGTACTGGAAAGGGAAGTAGGCAACACTCCATACAATATTCAAAATTCAAATAATTATACATCAAACATATCAGATATAATACCATGACCGAATAATGAGTACTTTCATATGACACTTTATTTACTTTTACTCAGAAATATTTTAACAGTGTAATATTGCTGCTTGAATACTTTTCCCACCACTGCCTCCATGTGGAACAAGCATGTATTTTTTCCCTTTCTTTGGTGTTTGCACCCACCTGCACCGCAAAGCATGCTGGAATAACTTTTCACCTGTAAATCACATTTAGCTTTTACTAGCTTCTCATTTTAGCACTGATCATTTTGAGAATGGATTTTTCCTAATGATTTCTTACAACAGTAAAGGGCTGATGACTTGGCTGCAGTCCTTGTCGAGACGGTGACCACTCTTTCAATAGAGATGTTGTGCACGGCGATGCGTTCGAAAGCCATTGTAGTGGAAAGAGGGAGGAGAAGATCAGAGAAGCAGGATGACTGCGAGCAAGCGGCCGCTGTCATCGAAGACTCACCAGGAGTTCACAATGGAGTCTGTCACTGCTTCTTGCCGTTTGGATCTCTTTGTGATTTTCTCTCTTTTGCCTGTGTGTACCTACGCCAAATGGACTATCACAGAAACTCCGGACCTGTCCACTACTGGTAAACACAAAACAATTTTGTGCACATGTCAGGCGTTCATATGGCATAGTTTACGTGAAGCTGAAACTTGGACAGTTTGATTGTTAATAGAATATAGACATTAATTATTAGTGCAAATTGAGAATTTGAACAGGTAAGACCAGTGAGTACAATTTCTTTCTATCCATTGTTTGCAATCAGGCAGTGATCCTTTAGGCTCTGGACTCATGTTGCTTTTCTTTACTGTCCAAATCTGGCAAAGAACCAACAGCCCAATTTTTATTTCATTGAAAGAAAAATGATCAAAAACGGCCCGCCACAACATAACTGACAAACTGGGGAGATGAATCTTTACTCTTTTTTGGTGAACTGTACTCTTATGCAATAAGGAATCAGATTAGATCAAATTTGAGACTAAGCCATAGTTTACTCTTTTGGTAATTGCTGAAAAATGTCACAACTTTTATCTAATACGGGATGTACTTGTCATGGATTCCATTGCAAAATAGTTTTTTATCTATTAACACTTGCCTAAATCTGTAATGAATGATTTACAACACATAAGAATGTAGCTAAGCAGATCAGAGGACATTTGAATTGTTATTTTGTACATTATCTTTATCCTTTGCAACATTTTCCATGGAAGCATGCTTTACATAATTACTGTATAGCTATCCGATTATTATTACCGGTACTGAAAGATCTTTTTCCAGGGCTTAGGCTGAAGGAGCAGTTGCAGATTGTCGCACAACACAATAGACTGCGCAGCCGAGTCCAACCCATGGCAGCTAACATGCAAAAAATGGTTTGTGGCATCTATTGTCTGTTTCTTCTGTCTTTTTCTATGTAATGAGTGCTGCTGCCTAAATGGGGCTTTGATTCACCTATGAGCTCTAGGGATCATCTGCAGGGAGCTTGAAATGTTATCATATAAGGAGAGGTTCGTAGTACTTTATCATGATGTTTGTACTTTCCTAATAAAAAAAATAGAGCTTCGTCACTGTAGAGATGCCATAGGTTGATAATGCAAACATAACCAATATGTTTTTGAGCTTACACAAATTTTGCAGCACAGTGGCAGCATCTATTTCCTCTGCTTTGCTGCAGGTTTAGTAATAGCGTCAAACACTAGCATGAACCCTGATTCAACTGTGCATCGTCTTCTGTAGGTCGGACAGAGAACTGACACTGATAAATAATTTTTTTGACAAAATAAAAAAAATCTAACCAATCCAGATCTTTATTGTTTTTAATGGCACAGCTGCCTCACAATGTTGAGCCTGTGATAAAAGAGTTGAGGGATCACATCGAGGTATTCTTTGTAATATTAATTTTCGACTTATCTTCACAACTGCATGCCTTGTCTTCTTGTGATTATGACCAAGAAGTAATGATGGATTACAAATGTCACAACGCAGCAGATGTCCTCTGGGGCTAATGTCAGATTCATGCAGGAGCAAACTGTCACTTTGTCGTGTATTACATCCTAAAAGCTACTTGCACAGACTGAACCTCTTTCTTTGACAGCTCCCCAACCTCCTAGAACTGTTCTCAACTGATAAGGCCGTAATGAGAAAAAAAAAAAAAAAAGATGTGGATAATCATTCTGCATTCACAACTCTGCTATTACAGGTAATTTCCCCGTGAAAACCCTCAGATGAAGCGTTGCTGGTCTGAAGAGGCATATTAAAGAGCTTTACTGATAAGCGATAAAAGGCTTAAGGAGCCGCCTGAGTTTGTGAATATTTGAATAGGACTTCTTTTCTCCCCCTTCCCACAGGAATAAACCACTAAGAACTGTGGTGAGATTGCGTTGAAGTGATTATAATACAGTCCTCTAAGCTTTGTTTCCAGGATGAGATAAAATAACGATATTTTAGGAATGAATTATGCTCTTACCTTCTTTAACCAATACTCCTTTTGAGGAATTTCTTTGAGAGGCTAAAAAGTTTTTTGAGGTCATATCATCACTCTGAGAAACCAAAGTTCAAGTATTTTAGTTATTATAAGTAAATCATAACGATTGTGAGATTTCATTAATCTTGCTTAGAACATCGCATGTTGAAACACTTCATTTCAGAATTGCTATGGTTGGACGGACGAATGCGGTGCGTTGATCATTTGGAGGATTCAATATTGTGCTGGCCACAAAGAAGGCAAAACACAGTGTAAATGGCTGGTGGACGTGGGAGCAGAGTGAACGCTGAATCAAAGGGGGTTCAGTCATCCGATGCCAGCCTCAGTGTCATATTGCAGACGTTTGAGTAATTTATTCTGGGCTCATATTCGGCTGCACATACTGCATTAGGAGCGAAAACAGAAGCAGGATGCACAGTTTCTTTGCATATTCTAAAGTTTTCTTAGAAACAAGGAAGTATTTGCTGCAAAAAATAAAAGTGACCCGAAACAACATATTGTTACCAGGATTAGGAAATTTGATTAATGAATCTCAAACTGTAATTGGTTGCACTGGTAGAGATCATCAAAGAGAAAGCTGTTACCTTTTTATTACATCTTAACACAACATACGCTTTAATACACGATTGGATAATCGCTTATAATGCCAATAATTACATTTTATAAGCCTTTAGTGTGTGATTAAAGAGCAAAATGAAGTAAACTTAATTTCAATTTAATTTCAAGTGGTGTTTGCAGTAAAATGACAGAGTGACTGTGGAAAGCGTGAGTGGAAATTAGTTATTTATGTAAATCAGTAAGTCTTTGAATATGAGCCACTCAGTGAAGTGTTTATACAAGTGTAGCACACAACGAGTGCCAGTCCGTGTTTGTTGGCAGCTTCCCCTCAGTGTACTGTGACCTGCTGCCTGCCGCACGATGGCTCTGATCCATCCGCAAAGAAAATTAAGAAAATCAGGTCTGCACTATTTGCAATGGCCAACGTGTCAAAAATATTGCTTTTACTGCAGATTAAAAATGGGGCTCCAGATCCCAATAGAATAGTCTGGAAAAGGACTTGGGGTTGGAAATGTCCTCTTTCTAAATAATGATGGCAATTAATTTTTAATCATTCAGGCAGAAGTAAAAAAACAAAAACAATACCAAATAGTATTAGTCAAATTTGACAAAAATGTATATGTAATAAATATAATCGAATTAAAATGACCAAAAAAGGGCTTTATAGGATGCTACTGTCTGCAGCCCTGCACACATCCATCCTCCATGGATGGATGGATGATGGATGATGGATTGATGTTTTCACCACTGGGTAGCCGGTGTTTCTCTAGCTCTTCCCTCTGTTTCTAAAATACTGAATGTAATGACATTAAACACTGTTGTCTTTGCAGGAGTGGGATGAACAGCTGGCTTTCGTTGCTAAGAGCGTAGTATCGTGTCACACAGACCTCCTCCCTCCAAACTCCTCATCTTTCAGTCACATCGGCTGGAACACAAATGCCTCTGCTTATGGCGTCGCCTCACTTTATGACATCATAGCCTCCTGGTTCGAGGAAGGAAAAGATTTCCTCTACACAAGTGGGAAATGCAGAGAGAATGCCATCTGTCAACATTACACACAAGTATAACAACCAGGAGTTGTACTTTCACAGACACCTTCCAGAACCTTTTCATCAAAGGTGTGTTTTTGAGCTGATGTTGTTTCTGAACATTTTGTGTTTGTGTAGCTGGTGTGGGCAACGACGAGTCACGTGGGCTGTGCCAGCGAGGTGTGTCTAAAAGGTGGAGATCTCTGGCAGAAATTCGTCTGCGCATATTTCCCCGGGTAACAACTACACACCGTTTCCCCTTAAAATGGAATTGTCGAAATTATTTAATAAAAGTTTTATTTAAAATTATCCAATTAATCCATACCTAAATTCAGACTACCGACACATTACTCTGCATCTAGCCCACATTAATAGCGAGTTGTATGAAAACTGCTACACGTGGAGACAAATGCTTATTAATAGAGATTTTTCCTGTATGTTGATCCATGTTTACTGTCGTTCACAAGAATATTCCCTTTAGTGTAATAATGCTGTCCAGGAACTAGACATAAAAAAATGATGTATAATGAATAAATAAAGCTTGATCGATTATATCAAACTACCTTTCAGTATATTTCGAGTTCTTACAATAACATTCCTGTAAAATTGAGAGATTTTATTAACATTTTGAACATTACCGAGATCATACACCCATTTCCACGGCCCTGACTTGGAAGGATTGTGTGTCCTCTGCTGCTGATCTGCAGCATGTATTTGTGTTGCTGCAGAGGAAACTGGGAGGTGAATGGCCTGCTGGTGACGCCCTATAGGGCAGGACTGTACTGCTCTCTCTGCACCTCTTCCATGTCTGGCTGCTTCAGACTTTGGGACCATGTAGGTGGTTTATGTGGTAAGGCAACCGTTAGCACATACAGCGTTGTGAGACGTGTAAATATATATATATATATATTTTTTAGTAATCTGTGCATGCTCATTTGCTTGACAGAGATTCCAAGAAATCCGTGTCGTATGAACTGCGGTCGGCACGGCCATCTTAACGTGTCATCCTGCACGTGTAACTGTAACCTTGGATTCACCGGACGCCTCTGCCAGGGTACCTGTTATCAGCACCCACACACACACACACACACACACACACACACAAACGCACATTACATCTAATTTCACTGACTTTAGTGGGATTTTTTGCAGTTCGTTGTCATGTGCGGTGTGTACATGGTCGTTTCAAAGAAGAGGGATGCTCTTGCTTGTGTGACTTTGGCTATGGTGGAGCCGAGTGTGCAGGTAAGTGCGCGACAGTGTAGTCTAAGTTTTCTTTGTGCCTTGGCAATTTGTGCCTAAGAAACAGATGGAGTAAAATTCAAAAGCACCCACGAACAGACAATCCAAGGACATCAATCTCGTTGATGGTGCGTTCGGTATCCCTAGGAATCTGGTGACCCAAGGACAATGTGAAAAAAAAACATTGAGAAAGTCTATTAACTTGTTCCAAGCAGGATCATTTATGAGATGTACAGTGTGCGTTTCTATCTTCTGGCTAAATCGGTAACATTATCTCCTGTAAGTTGATTCGATTTCTTTAATTAGCCTCCATCCCTTCGGCGTGTTTTTTGTGGCTTGTGTCCCAACAGAGAAAGTGCCGTTTCCCTTCCACAGCTGTGATGTGATGATAGACGGGGATTGTTTTACGGCGTCTTCAGAAGCTGACACCTATTACAGAGCCCAAAGCCAGTGTCAGGTAAGATATCTGAGAAATGGAGACTAACTCAACAGTCCGAGTGTGTCATGTAAATCTACACAGCAATGCTTTCATTCTCTCACTGCGGCACTTTCGTCTGCTGACACCAACAGGAACGAGGCGGTATTCTCGCTCACATCCACAATCAGAAGGTTCAGGACATCCTGGCTTTTCATCTCAGTCAGATGGAGATGAGCAACAAGGTCACGAACAGTGACTTTAAGACACCAAGCTTCTGGATTGGTAGTTTTCCGTCTTACGTATGGATGAATGTGAAAGCATTATCATGTTTTCTAACCCCAGGCAGCTGCACTACACTCAGAGGCTAACTCTGCTGCCATTTTGGCCAGATGCGCTGCCAGGTGGAGACTGTGGGTGGTTCTGCATGGGTAAAACGGCTATGTTTTTGCTCTGCAGGTTTGACATACAAGCCTTTGAAAGATTCATTTCGCTGGGACACAGGAGAGATCCTTCGATTCAGCAGCTTTGCCTTTGGGCAACCTGACAACCAAGGGTATGAAATGCATCAACTGGCAGACAGAGACAGTCCAAAGCAATGAAGCCTAAAAAGCTGCATCTGTTTCACTTTACAGTGAACTTTGTTTTACTATAAACAGCGACATACTTCACTTCTTTCATTTCTCCGTCCAGCTTTGGGAACTGCGTCGAGCTGCAGGCGTCAAGCGGCTTTAACTGGAACGACCAGCGCTGCAGAACACAGAACAGATACATTTGCCAGCATGGTAAGGTTGCTTGTGCAAAGGGTGGTTCATATTGTTGAAGGAGTGAAGGTTTTGTGTAAACGACCACCATATGTGCTCTGCCGATTCCTACTGCTCGGAGGTAGCGATTTGATTTACAGTATTTGACTGCAGCAACATGTCCACAGAGAACTTAGATGGAAGATTTACTTCTTTGCACAAATTTACCAGTTTTCTGGAAGCCTCTCTTGCCCACCCAGAATCTGTCTCACCTCTTCCCTGAAAGCCACACAACACTCTTCGTTCTTTAACCTCCACCACTTTGTCCTCTGCTCTGCTCTAGTCCTCTTCATCTTCTTCACCACCTGCCCATGTTGGCTGGCTACACTCTCCCCTGCCACGACCTTACAGTCACCAACCTCCTTTAAACTGCTCCGTTTACACAAGATGTAGTCCACCCTTCTGCTCCTCCCTCCACTGTTGTAGGTCACCCTATGTTCTATCTAGTGGAAATAAGTGTTAACTATTACCATTTCCATCCTTCTGGCAAAGTCCACCACCATCTGTCCTTCCAGGTTCCTATTCTGAATACCAAACTCGCCCATCACTTCTTCATCTCCTCTATTTCTTTCACCAACATGCTACTCCCTCTAACTGCTGAGCTGTGCTGTGCCCAGAATTCTAGTGTTGCCTCCTGTCACAAATAATCACCCCAGGGAGAACTGTTAAATATGACATGTAATCCAATGTAGCCATGAAAAATATGAATGCAACATTAAAATCGCTAGCGTGATCCGGCTTACGCATTTAGCATGGCACTCAGTCTAAATCAATGGAAATGAGTGCTTTCCATCAATACCCTTTGAATGATTAATGCACATCAGTTCCACAAAGGCTCACAGCGACATACCGCCTACGTGTTTACTGTTACCCGTTAGACTTTGTCCTTGCAAGTGGCAGGTAACAAAATTTAAGCCACCGGATTTTCCTAGACCCATTTATGTCTCCGTCTGTGGCTGAGTAGGGCTTGTGTGGTGGCATGGAGCTCATTACTGTGAAGGTGAAGCGTTTCCAAAAACCTTTCCTCTCAAACTATAAAACAAAAATCATTGAAGCAACAAAGAGTAGAATGCATCAACTAGCTTGTTAAAAGTACAAACTTACCTCCATCCCGTTAGTCATTTTTAAGCTTCATTGTGGTTTTTCAATAATACTATAAGTGGTTGCCATACGGCCTGAGGCAAACAGGATGTGCTTCTCCACTGCAGCGTGTGCATTTGTGTGTCCAGATTTATAAAAAGGAGCGTACTGTTTTTTACGCCTCTTATGCCATATTCTGGATTACTAAGAGTTTGTTGCATGTTTGAGTATAAATATGGTTTCTAGGAATATGTCAGGCGAGACATGTATTTATACTTTATCCTTTGTTTGTACAATGACTCAAACATGCAAAATTATGCACATATTTTGATTGTTCCTATTATGTTTGTGTGTATTTTGCAGCTGCAGAGCACATTGCATTGTGGGATGACAGCCAGTGAAACTGGGAATGCAGAGACATTCTGTTTGTCATTGGTATTTATTACCAGTCTTTGTATTGATGCACCAATGTAGCTTAACCGTACTGCATGCCCTTTGCTGAAATATTTATTGTTCGATCATTAAATGTATTTTATGAAGGGTAATGTATGCAATGTAAATCGTATCCTTCTTGGAGATTACATGTATTAATTACAGTATATGTCTTTTGTCTGAGTTTGAATATGAACGAAAACAAAGTCATTTACATACGTGTTCTTCCTCTTCTGCCCTCATGTGACCTTAAAATTTATTAATTCTGCAATAAATACAATTGTGTATTAACTTTCTTCATGTGAGGAAAAAAGCAAACAATATTTTTCAAGCCTTTTAAATTATAACAGCGGACGTAGTAAAGTCTCTAAAATATGAAAACTGGGGTTTGAGTCCATATTTTTCATTTTCTTTTGTACACTGTATATTCCAATTTAATGATTTTGGACACTATTGGTTTAGTGTCATGATTAGAAGTTCTATTATTTATAAAATAATATATTTTCTCTGGTCCAAGTTTGGCTCTTGCCACGAGCCTACAATGCAGAGTGTGGCTTGTTTCTACACCTGAAATCTCTCTCTGATCTCCTATAATTTAAACCAAAGGTTGACAGCAAAAAATAGAATTTCAAGGTTGACTATTTATAATAATTCCCTGAATGTAACTGTGCACATACTTTCAAAATTATGGCAGAGAATACAATTTATCTGGCCTCTTCCGATTGGAAAGCCTCACGTGTTTTCTAACGTCACACACTGGAGTAGGAATGATGTTAAATAAAGAAAGGCAGCGAGCCACTGAGTGAGATGGACCGTCTAAGAAACTTTTTTTGCTGATGTGTTGGTTCATGTATGCCAGCTTCTCTAAACAAAGTATGAGCGTGATCTGTTTGTGTGTGTGTGTGCGTGCGACGCAGTGCTGCAGCTTCCTGCTGGTCTTATGGTGCCCCCTGATAAGCTGGTGCTGTGGAGGGTTTCAGAATGGCACCAGTGGCAGTGGAATTAGCTTCCATTGTCATGATAATGACAGTGATACTCTTGCCCCCTCCCCGACCAGACCAGCTATTGTATGGAAACAGGAATGCAATTTCTCCTGCTGCGGCAACCGACAATCCTCAACGAGAGTGAAAGGTCCCTAAATGACTCTCTATTCAGGCGAGGCTGAAGGGCCAGCAGCCAATTAAAGCGGGAGCAGCAGAACAGTGCCATCCCGAAGACCCGAGGCTGCGTCTAAACACGCACATTAAGCAGTGCCGAGACACACATGCACCCATTAGTCAGTGTGATTTCCCTTCACAAAGAACATCAAATCCCTTAAATTATCTTTTACTTTTCAGGCCCGATTGTTTCTGTGGCGCAGGCAGTGTGTGTTAAGTAAATAAAGAGGTTTAACAACAACAACACAATATGTAATCACACCCTGGGACAAGTTACTGCTTTGAAAATCTCTAAATATTGGAGTTGGACAAGAGTTTCTAAACAAACAGATACGCCCCAGTGCCATCCATCATGGGTGAGGGTTTATGGGATCAAATCGTGCGCTCATTTCCGCCCGTGTTCGTCGGACGCTGCGGGGCTGCGCATAAAGTGGACGTGTGCTGTTTGACGCAGTCAGCCTTGAACCGAAATAAGCCGACCGAGCCAAATTCATTTCTTGAGAGCATCTCCACCGATAACCAATCACTGCCCTGACGATGACTCACAGATCCTCTTCAGACACAACAATCTCCCCAATCTTTTCCAATGCAAACTCAAGCACATTTCTCCATGCGCTTTAGAAGCTCCCCAGCTTGTCCTGAAAATCAGAAAATATTCTACGATAGCCCCTTTTATGGAGCACAAATGTGAATAAGATGTCCAGTTTTGGCATTGATTGTCTCCATTATTAATCTCGCCATTCTGAACCTTGTTATAGTAATGCCAGGAGGAGCTAAAGATGTGGACGAGTCATAATTTGCTCCAGTTAAGCATCTCCAAAACCGGAGCCTTACTGGTCGGTGCCTCCCATCAGGTCCATTCGTCGTCCATAGTCTACCCACACTGATCTGGTGCCAGATACTTAAACTCCTGTGAAGTCGTTATCACATTGAGGTTGCATGTTTTCATTTGACCCCCCCAATGCCTGAGTGAATGTGTTAAGAGGTTTAAATATCTGAAACTTTAAACCGAAGTCCAGTTGCCTCTAATTCGATTTTCAAGGACCTGGATAAACGAGAGTCGACACAAGACACCACACACAAGATGTAATTTTAAGAATATTACCTTTTTCAATGCTGCTGCTTGTTGGCACGCAAAGAGCATCTTCAGCCGAAATGTCAGCTTGGAGAGAAAAAAGAAGAAGAAGAAATGGTTTGAATGAATAATCCTTCAGCAAAGTTGGAAATTAAAGTGAAAAACTGTTTGAATATGAGAGAAACAGAAATGATTATGCTTTAGAATACAAAAGGAGACATAAAGAGGGACAAGCCTGTCTGATTGAGATTACTGGCTATTTATCATGACACACAATTCATCTGCTGCCGTGCAGGTTATTAAACATCACGTTTAAAAATACACCGATTTATTTTGCCTATATTCTTACCTGTGCAGCTTCTGCTTTACATGAATAGTAATAGCTGTTCCTCAACCTCTGGCCACATGGAGTGGAGCCATTATATACTTGTGAAAATGTCAATAAACCCCATAAATAAACAACCAAAAACCAAAGCTGGATTGACCCAATAACACATCTGACAGACCCTCCTCTCAGTTTCTCAGAGCCTCCGTCATACTGTATAATAATAGAGCTGAGAGGACTCGAACAAGAACAATGTTGTTTATTTTAAACCAGTCCTTCATTTGACCACTGACAGATTCAATGCCAAATTTATCTTCAGATGAAAATAGCTCTCACCAGATGAGCCGTTCACTCTTGTTTGAGTAACTTTCACAGCAAACATTGGGAAACTTTATTATAGGACTTTATTATTGCTATAAAAAAAAAAAAAGCAATGCATTCATGACCTTTTGGAAAATGAAGTCCCTCAGCAGAGAAAACTGAGACAAGCACATTATGTAAAAAGCAGCAAGTTGCAATGACATGGCCTCCCGGTATACCCTCAGAGTTTCTAATGTGAATAAAGTTTTTTTTTTTTTAAGCTAACCTTAATTCTGTCAAGGAAAAAAAAGGTCTTCACAGAATACTGATGTCAGGAGCCCATTTTTTACATGTGATGGAGACAGGACTGTTTGGCTTTAATTTTCACTTCACTGTAATTGGATCAAAGGAGTAATGGCAGTAAAAGTAGTAACAGTGGTGAAACCACGACGGCGAGGCGGTAGTTTTCACAACAAAGGGTCTTCGTTGTGGAAACTAAAACGGAACCACGCTATATTGTTATTGGCGTGTGACTCATTGGTTATAATATCTGGGGCATAATATCTGATCTGAAATTTAGCAACAGACCACAAGTAGCACAACAGATATATCTAACAGATGGTATCACAAAGTTGGAGATATGCAACTTTCAACTGGTAGCTGGATTTTTGGCGTACTGCAAGTGCAGCTCTTGTGCTTAAGAATCTTCGTCTTTGAAGACTGCAATCAGTCTCCAATTATCTCTCCTTACACGTGAATGAGGAAAACCAGCTGTACTGAAGGATCCGATGACACAGGAGGAGTCGCCGTGTACATCTGTGCATGAGAGCAGGTGGATGATACTTACACACAGAATAAAAGAGTGATTTTGTAATCAACAGAACAAATCAGGGAAGGGTTGCACTGAGGACTTTCTCCACCTGCTCGTCTCCTGACTAAAGCGTGGTGGGGGGGGGGGGGGGGGGGGGGGTACGTGGACGTTTTCCTCTCCACCGTGTTCCATGAGTATTTGTATTGCAGCAAATAACATGAGGCCATTCAAACAGCAACCACTGGGCGAGTAAGATTGAATTACCATTATGGATTCTGTTGAATTAATTGTCCGGAACAATTATGATTCTCTAATTTCTTTTGTCTAGCTCTAAAAGTATTTGGCTTATAGAACGAAGCATAAACCATACCTAATCAGCGTTTTCAGTCTGAACACATTTGGTTTTACATCAAACCAATATTCAGGCGAGCCTGAAGCCCGCAGTGATTATGCGCCCATCCTCAATCACCATTATTTCTGTTATCTACACGGTGCTCTCTCTCTCCCCCTCGCTCTCTGTCGCCGCTGCATGCTTTGTCTTATTTCATTTTCTCTTTTCAGCGCAGTCAGTATTGAGCGGCCCACAACATTTGGATGCAAGATGAACTTTGATAAGAGTTAATGAGAGCACAGCAATTGTACGGGAAAAGAATGGCTGTGGCTGCATTCAAGAGCCTCCTCACCAGGAAATGGACCGTAAAGAGGAGCATGCACCCCCTCGCCTGCATTGGGAGGAGGAGGAGGAGATACAGAGAAAGACAATAGAGCACCAGGGAAAGACAGGAAATAAAAAGGTGAGAAGGACAAAGAGTGAAAGAAAAAGGAATATGTGATTAAGGCACAGGATTTATGTAACCGTAGATTGAGTTTGGGGTATATAATCAAATCGAGGAATCAGATATGATTTGTTATGTTTTGAAATCCCCATTGGATGCCACTCAATGCAGAAAACCTGAGAAAGTGCCCTTCCAGTGAAGACACATTGTGACCCCCACCCCCAAGTAGTGAAAACATTCAAGCACAATAAAGGGAGTGGGGAAACTAACACATCCAGGGCTTTCCGATGTCACAAATTTAAAGCTGAACCTGCTCCAACACAAATATAAAAATATTAAAGGTAAAATGTATAGGGATTAAAACCAGATTCAATCACACCACATCAATTATGTAAAAAAATAATTAGTATTATTTCAAGAACCACTGCTGCATATACATGTATGACATCATGCTAGATGTGTCACACGTCAAACCTCTTTTGGTAGTGAAATGTTACGGTAAAGATGCCGTCGTTTTTGTCAGTGTCATACGTTGCACAGAGAAGGATCGTAGTTGTGGTGCACAACAACTGTAAGAGAAGAGCTAATATCCAATTGTCCAGGGAGGACTATATGATGCACGTAACATATTGAAGATTACATAATGTAAAGCTGAGGATATGTTCGACAGCAGAAGGTCATTCGCCATCCTCCATCAACGAGCAGCCCCCCCCCCAACAGCAAGAGAACCATCGGGAGAAGAGAAAAGAGATCATGGGGGGGAAATGGATGCAACATCTTGAGAAGTTGGCCGATAAATGAATAAATAAAGAGCTGACAGAGGAGAGGGCTTCTCAAGGATGTCATATCTTAATTGAAAATGACAGCTTCAATTAAAAATGTAATCATTCTGTTAATTTTCTAATTAAAAGCGAAACGACTGATAGTTTTGACTCATTAACTTCAAAGAGTGATGCGGCCTGACGGAGTGGGGGAAGGGCGTCGAAGCCCTGAACGGAGGAGGATGAAGGAGGGCTGATGTCGGGAGAGAATAATTTCCCACAGCGACTCCCAAAGAGGAAGAGAGACCCCTGGTCTGTGGACGAGTGGTCAAATTATAACTAGCGGGCCGTGGGTCGCTGTTCGGCATTGTCACCAAGGTTATGAGGCCTGACAAATAGCAGAAGGCTTGCAGTACTAAGCTACAATCATTTTAATGACAAACAGCTCATCCATCATCGCCAACTGGCACAAAGCTTTTCCTTTGAGAAGACGCAGACACTGATCTGTCTGGGTTTTGATGAGCGAGCAAGAAAGTTGAACAAATGCAGCTCAAAAAGACTAAAATCTGAAAAGCAACGGCTGCAACAATCTGTTACAACCATCAGCTGTGTCGACCAGGACGTAGCCCACACTGCACAATGACACTGACCTTAATCAGAAACCACCTAATTCATTGAGCCGACATACCGTTTGGAATCATGCAACGCATGGTGCAGGGTTAGTTGGTGTACCAGTACACAAATTAAAGTTTTTATACTTCAGCACAAAAAATATGCATAAACATTTAGAGAGAGGACACAGAAACATATGGTTTAGTTGAGTCTCTTTTTTTTTTGTCGTCATAGATGGCCGGTCCAAGTGAACAAGGCTATCCCTGACGCGGAAAGACAGGGCTGTGGAGGATGATGATGATGATGAATGAGGCTGTTTGGGAATGCTGCTCAGTTCAGTCACACTCTGAATTGTGTGTGTCTCGGTGCATGAGGAAAGGAAAGAGGTGCTAATGCAAAGTTAACTGAGTTTTACACTCCGACTATCCTTGAGCATAATTGAATTCGCCTTCTAATTGCTCATCAGAGACTGGCCAATATAAATTGGATTATAGTCTAAGAAACCTGCAAAGAGTCTGCAAAGAGAGTTTTCTTTGTTCAATGCATCACAATCAATTGTGGAAATGATGTAGTCCAGTGCGCGAGTTCTGTATCCGAGAGGCGGCATCTTCCAAGACCGGTCAGAAGAGAGCTTGGTATCCCACATGTAGGTGAACAGCAAGCATTAAAGTGAAATCCCAACAGCCAGCATAACAAGATAGCATTTCGGTTTTACAACACTGTTCACATATTACTGCCAAAGCAGACAAAATATGTGGTTCATGGAACAGAATTTAATTAGTCCTTTTCTGATTTATTTTCGCATCACCGTTCATCATGCCACATCTTGTGTTCAACACTTCCTGCCTTTGTTCCGTATTCCCTCTGTTCTGATTTTGTTTTGCTATTTGCACCCCTCTCCCATCTCGCTCATTATATTTATGCATTTAGATTGTATCTTCCTGTCCTTAGGTGGCAGATCATGTGCCGAGTGGATGTTTAGTAATCGCGTGTTCCAGCTCTCTCCTTCATGTTCATTATACGCTTTTGGCTTGGTTATTTTTAGTATTTTTTAGGATTTTCATCCATTAAAATAAATAGAAAAAAATCTTAAGCTCACCACAGTGATGCGTATAATGTATAGTTTGCGCTTATTTTTTTAGATGACAAATAGATGACAAATAGAAAAAACAATATTTCTTTTTTTAATTGAACAAAGTATATAAATGTAATAGCTGAGGGCTGATGGAAAAACAGAGTGACTGTGGTGCCAGTTAAATCCTTGTAAAATGTATGGCTGGCTGCAGGCATCTCATCATGAGTTTGGCGATATTGCATTTCTGCTACAGTTACCTAATGCTTGGAAAGGGGGGAATCTCACCACCTGGGATCCGTCACACTGATGGAACCCTTCCTGATTTATTTACCTCTGATGACACAACTCTCTTTTCCCCCCCCCCCCCCCCAAAACAGTTTACAGGTCCAGTAGCAGAATAAAATGAGGTTTTCACATTCACACACTCCAACTGGAAACAGACCGGCAGTGGAGGACGCATAAGGAGAAGTCAACGGGTGTGACACAGAGACGGGGGCAGGAAAGAGAAAAGGCACTCAATGATAATGTACGAGCTGTCGGCAGAGCACTATGGAAGGGGAAAGGAAAGCAGTGGTGCATTTAAAAAAAAGATTATCATGTCAAGATAGACTAATACCCCAATGAACAATGATTTCCATTGATTCTCGGTGTTGTAATCTGTCCATCTTTTTAATTCTAAGGTTGGAATCTTGGGCGTATCAGATATTTATTTTCTTCAGAATATCCATGTGTCCGCCATCTGTCGGTGTCTGTGGCTCATACTGAGCTCTATCCTTTTGATGTCTTGTTTTGAGATTGTCTCTTCAACTGATTTGCATTTCAATCTTTACGCAGATTCAACTGCGACTTGGATTTAAATCACTCTGGTCTGAATCCAGCAGCAGTCGGAGGCTCCAGCATGAACGAGAACAAGAATGTAAGGATTTCTGTGATCAGTCTTCTGACTCCTCAAGAGCCACAACTGACTTTATGTTTCCAAGCAGAAAAAAGAGTCAAATTTTCCAGAGAGCCTATATGCCAACAGCTTTTGCTTGTTTACTTGTATACAGTCATTACTGGCTGACTGCTGAATCTCAGCATGTCTGCCTGCTTCCTCCTGAGAGTCCACCAGCAGCCTATAGCCCCGCAGCCTTTTTTACTTTGTATGTGATCACATTATCAGTTTGCTCAGCACAGGTTGAGCGTGTCAGATAAACAAATGTCTTTCTGCAGGCCTGCCATCATTGTTTCAACATGAATGCATTAGTAGAAGGCTCACCGGGAAATCGTGAGAATGATGTGCACTGAAATCTTGTAGACTGAAATATACAATACTTTTTACTTTTAATTGGTAATTATTACAAATGGCACATGAGCCAATCCTGTGAGAAAGACACAAAGCATTCTACGGTTTATTTTTTGCTGTCGATCAATGCCCCAAGAATGCTTACACCTTTGTTGTACTTGAGGAAATACAGTACCATCGTGTTTGGGTGATCTGGCTGCGTTATATTTGTCTAAATTGGTTCCAGGGAGACTACTGGGTGAGCTGGGTTGGCTTTCAACAAGAGAGCGAGTGGATAATTCACAAGCCTGTCTCATCAGACCCAGCCTACATGAGCTCAGGATTATATATATAAAAATATAATCTGCTCGATCTGCTGAAACATGCATTCTATACACACTGGTGTGATTCTGTAGACTGAGGTTTAAATCTTTTAAAGAACTGCATGTCTAAGTCAATTCCTGCTGTACTATAAAACAGTGAATTATTCCCTCTGTGCAATACTGTAGTGGAAAGAAGACACCCCCCCCCGCCCCGCCCCGCCATCATCTAAGCTGGAGATTCCCAGTAGCTCCAAGACTCGATGAACCCTCAACATAGTACGACACCAAAATTACTATGGGGAAGTTTGCTCATTTGCTCACATTGTTTTAATACGAATCATTTATTTAAGCTTTCTGAATTACTGAAAATACATTTTAACAAATAAAATATGTTCTTTCAGTGACTGAGGATGGGTCCATTGTACAGTTAGTAGACCAAGTCCCATTAGGCTCATCTCAAAACCCTTCACCTGTTCTGCACCGACATGTAATTCATGTAATTTCATGACATGTAGTCATGTAATTTCAAAGCCTACCAATATGCCCAGATATAAATATATTCTATTCTGCTCACTACAGTGTTCAGAGTACATTACGATGATGCTGATTAATTTTGACCAGCTGAGATTTATACATTTCATGTTCACTTTTTGTTTTGATTTATGGAATTCAGACAAATATATAAATATATACACAAACAAATGCACATTGCTTACAAGGAAAGCTGCCTGTCATTTTAGCTTCTTGTTCCAACTTTAGAGACACCGAAAATAGTTGTGAAATCCTTTCCGTATGCGAATAGACATCTGCACCACAGAAGATTATGGGGTTTGCTTATTTACAGCTTTATCAAGTAATAAAATTACAATAACATTTTCATGTTTAATCAATATGTGGTAGTTTGCCTGTAAAACTATTGTTGAATCTTTGCATTTATCAGCATTAAATAAATCTGTTTATGGTTTAGAATCAAATAGGCAAACAAAAGCATTTCTACTCAGCTAATTGCACCTTTCAGACTTGTGCTGAAAGGGTTAATGCTGTAATCCGACTGTCCCTGGGTCCCGGTAGTGTGAAAAGGGGTAACAATAATTTCAGAGTTGACTAAGATTAAAGTTAGGCTCGGAGCCAGTCTTAGCCTGTGTTGGTTGTTCAGGAAGCCAATTAAACCCACATGAAAGTCTCAGAAAAATTAAATACCCTCAGGCGTATTCGCTCTCCAACTACCGTGCTGCAAAGATGATTAGACAGCATGAACAGGTTGCAGTTTGCAAAGTGGGATTCTGCTGTTTTCCAGATGCTGCATTAATTATAATTAAGATCTCAGTGATGGAAATATTGCTGTGATATATACAAAAAGGCCGACGATGCCGCTGGAGATGTAAGACAACTCTCATTTTCTGTGTCCACTGAGCTCACCTGTTCAATCAGCTTCACGTTTAGTGTAGAGATTTATTAGTTCATTAAATATACTCTGGTGAGGCAGTAAATGTACCCGTTTGTGCCCATCTTGTGTAATCACACCCTGGGTGTGCCTTTTTCTTCACTGTGTGTGTGTGTAAGATGAACTGAATGCCTCTCTTCAAGATAAACGATAATTAGTACATCAATAACTCCCATAAAACATGTCAGTTGCCTCTTGCCTCCCCCCCCCCCCCCCCCCCTTCCCTCTGCAAGTGTGTATCCATCACTGAATGCTAGTGTGTTGTGTTGTGTGTGCGTCTTGTTTCTCACAATGCTCCTTTTGGACTTTAGTAAAGACATGCAACTCGCCCACACTCCAGCAGCTTCCTCTCCGCCTGGTTGGAATTTGCAAGCCCTGAGCTCCAGCCAGACTCCTGTTGCTGAGGGGGGGGAACCAGCTGCACACACACTCATCCTATCCTCCTGTCACCAGTCCTGCAAAATGGAATAACCCACTGCACCCCTGCCCACCCCTGTGAAAGAGAAGCATTTGGTACGTCCCGTTGGTGCTTCTCTAGCTGGTTTGTTAATGACTCAGTAGTATCACAGCAGTCAAGCCACACGGCAGCCTGAATAAACACACAAACACACCCGCCGGAGAGAGGACATAAAAAGAGTGTGCTGCAAGGGTGAGGCAAAGAAATCCTCGGCTATCCTCTCTTCTCTCAGTCTGCTGGTTGCTTGGCATCCCTGATATGACCCTGTTCAGTCCAAGATGTGAGTATACCAGGATGTATCCCAATGTGAGTGTTCGTGCATGCATTAATGGACGTTTTCATGCAGCACTGCATTTCTGAAAGACTGTTTTCCCATTGTAGCTTTTGTCCTCCCTCCCATCCTTTGCCTTGCCCTGTATAATCCTCTTTGTTAATTGATCAGCCTGTTTTTGCATGTCTTGGTTTTTGCTTGACACTTCATCCTGAATCCAACATTCCTTCTCACTTTTGCCTCAGATTTTTTAATGGCTTTTTCCGTACCGACAGATTCATCTAATTAAATGGTAGTTTGGAAAAAGGATCCGGTGTATGGGATATTTGAGGTCACATTTGAGGTCCGTTCAGGTGTTTCTGATAACTTCCCACTTAACTGTACGCATACATGTGATCTAAAGCTCAACCTGTCTGTCAGAAACCTCCAGCTGATCATTTCTACATGCGTTTAAATCCAGCACACACAACACGGGTTAACAGACTGATCAATATAAGTAAAACGAATCTGTCCGTCTGGGCTTTGCTGGGATTTAGATTTATATATATATATATAGGCTCTTTTTTGGCTCTTTAACCAAACCATGTAACTCAGTTCCTTTATCACCGTTGTGGAAACCAGATTCCCAATATAAAAAATATAATGCACAAATATAAATATATATTTTTATATCCAAGGTATGAAGCAGCCTGACAATATCTGTCATTGTGAAATCTATTTATTCCTGGTCAAAATTATCATGTAATACGTATGTTTATTTTGAAATATGTATTTAAAAATCAGGAAAATATATAAGATTTTGTGCCGTTTTAATCTAATAATCTGATCACATTACCCCACCGTCCACAAATCACCATCTTCAAAGTCTACAGATTAACATAAAATACAGTGTTAACTGTTTTCAGAGAAGATTGGCCTTCATCCAGATGAGAATAATGAAATTCAGGGGAAAACAGTTGTTTGTGTGTGTGTGTGTGTGTGTGTGTGTGCGCTTGCAAAAATCTGCGAGAATTTTAAACGCATGCTGAACTGTGCAGAACTTTCTCCACGTCTCTCGAAACATTTCATTCTTTTAGTTTTGTACATGACTCACCTGAAGCATAACTAAAAGCAAGTCATGTTCGGGGCGCATTAATAAAATAGCGTACTCAACAGACCTGGGCTGAGGCACTAGCTTTCAGTGTAGTCAGGGAGGTGAAGCAGAGGTTCAGCCAGAGCAGCTTACCTGGAGCTGTTGAAGGACACTCCAGCTGAGTGGATGCTGACAGACTGGGGTCTTCAAAGGTTGTTGAAACACTCACATCCTGCCTCCTGTGAAGATTCAGTATAATTTGAAATAAGACTTTTCCATCTAGTGACTGTGGCGTTTTGTTGTGTGATTAAGTCGGCTCCCACTTTGGCTCTGTGTGTGAGCGACAGCCTGGCACTCAGTCTGACATCCGCTGATACAAAGCACAGCGACAGACTGTACCACAGCAGAGGCTCAGCCTTTATAACTCATTATGTCTGATTGCATGCGACCTTGGGGTGTCATCTGGTGCCCTATGCACCGATTTCTCCAACAATCGCTTTGTTAACACTGACGCTTGATCTGATCTTTACTGTTTTCTTCAGTCTCTCAGACTTGTACCTGATTCTGACTGCCCATCATGCCATTTCATAGTAATGATAATTAAACACCATTAACATTGTTTGATGCCTTCCAACAACTTACATACTACTGGCATTTTAATCTAGCCTTTCGTAAAATCCTTCATCATCATTTTTTCTTCATAGTGTGAAAGACAGCTGAGATGCCTGAGAAATACTGAGTCAGAATGCTTTGTGAATGATTTATTTCTGAGTCAAATATTTTTCCTACCTTTTTCTTTTCAAACCTATAAATCACGACTCATAATTTTAAATACATATAATACGATTTTACAAAGGCACGAGTGGCAAAACAAAGGATCAGATTGTGTCAGCTTTCTATAAGCAGCATACAATATTAACATTTATTGCTCATTAGTGAACATTTAAATATGTTCCTGTATCACATCATATATTTGTTAACATTCATATAGTTATATACATTTAAATCAGTATTGGCTCCAGAAGGAGGAAAATGAAATAATTGCTCCACAACAAGCATCAATCATCATCATCATCATCAGTGAGAGGCTGAAATGCATTATAGCTGAGGTTTTGGAAGGAAGGAAACCAACTTTCTACATCTGTGCAAATTAAGTCTAACACAAACAGGAAACTAGCAATGCACTCAGACAGAGTGTTCTTCCGACCTGAGCCTGAACAATCAGAAATCCCACATAAAAGCTCTGTCAATTTCCACCGGTGTTTTGGACTCTGCCAAAAGGCATGGGCACACTCACAATATGTGGATTCCATTTTATGTCAAAGTGATGAGCGATCATCTTTTATTATTTATCATATCATAGCACACACCATGGTGATGTTGCCACGATGACATCAGTACCTCCTGAGGTTTTCCTCCCACAGAGCAAGACAACCGTGATCAGCAGCATCCTTCACTCTCTGTTATGGCTCTCTGACAGTGAATATTTGTAATAATGTTATATCACTTACAATAAACCGAGACAGGGAAGCACAAAGACTATACCTGTCAGTTGTTTGTCAAACCTGGCATCAGGGTTAAATTCATGAAACCAAAGATCCCATTTGATCCAGCAAAATAGGTGGATCAAGGATGTTCTTTTCTTTTTCTAAATTGTTATGTATAAACTAGCAGACAGATTTGGGTGAATCTTGGTAGAATAGAATTTGGATTAAGGTAAATTTTGCATTTTATAAGTGTGAGATGGGTGGCACGGTGGCGTAGTGTTTAGCGCTGTCGCCCCACAGCAAGAAGGTACCGGGGTAGGGGATCCTGTTTGTGTGGAGTTTGTATGTTCTCCAGGTGTCCGCGTGGGATTTGTCCGGATTCTCTGGTTTCCTCCCACCTCCAAAAACATGCAATTTAGTTGAACTGTTTACTCCAAATTGTCCGTAGTGTATGAGTGTGTGTGTGTGAGAATGGTTGTCTGTGTGTGGCCCCGTGATGCACTGGCGACATGTCTGAGGTGTACCGGTACCCCGCCTCTCTCCCATGGCAAGATGGGATAGGCTCCAGCAGACCCCTGACCCGCAAAGTGGAAAAGCGGCTGCATCGATTGTCTTATCTACAAGAAAATGGATGGATGGATATGTGTGATGTAATTTTTTTATAGTCCCGTCTACCTGAGTGTATGGATCAGTAGCAGTGAACCTGTTAGGTCAGGTCTTCACTTGCAGAAACATTGTCAGCTGCAGGGAAGCCGTGGCTCACTTTTTAAATACAAACGGTCAGAAAATGTTTTCTGGTGAAAGCATTCACATGTATAAATTTCCTTTCACACTTTCAAATCCACGCTTAATTAATCGTAGCCTCCGGCTATTTGACAGCTAGGCTTGTGTGTGTGTGCGCAGCTGGCCTAGTCACACTCCATTCACCGCCCATCTGTCCATGTCAGACCATCCTCCTCTCCTTTATTCCTTCACTTGTTAACTCTCCTTTGCACTCACCTTTTGTAAATCACTGCTGAGCCGCGGCCAACTCAAGTCACGAGCTGTCACGGTGTACTGTAATCAAGACGGCTGGTGGTTAATTTCCTCTTTGGACCGCGTGTGTTCTAGGTTTTCACAGCAGATCCATACGCAGACAGGGAGCGATGGGGTACGATTATGCCCGTGTTCTGATGTACACTTGCAGAGAGTTGAACAGCTGCTTGGAGTGGCTGGAGCAATCAACAATACGTCTTAGCCAACCTTCATCGGTCATTAGCATTTCGGTGACGTTAGAAACTGATTATTTGTGGATAAACATTAGCAGACACTGTCCAGGCACTGCAGGATAGTAAAACACCTGGAATCCCGCGCGTGGGCTTTGCACCACTGGCCGTGTTGCATCTCATATCAACTGTGTGCTCTTCCATGCAGACATGAGCATGAGTGGAGAGCTGAAGTCCAGCCGTTCCAGGGCAGCAAGCAAGAGGGCCAGCACTACAACCTATGGGTGAGCACACACACACACACACACACTCACGAATACAGAGATAATTGCTGTCAGTCTTTATGTTTAACTCCACAGTTCCATCTCAGTATTGTAATCAATGCTATCTGCTCGCTTCGTACCAGCTGCAAATGTAAGCTGTTATTAATTTTGACCAACGGTTCCATCTCCATCAGTCAATGTTTAATCCATCTGTTGATGTAATGAACACACATGATTGGAGCTGATCATTACCGCGCATTCATTCACGACTATTACTCTTACATCCAATTCCAGCTCTCCTTGAACTGCATCTCTTGTTCCAGCCACAGCTCGAGCTTGTCTAATGAGCATAAACCAGAAAAAGTACTGTGTGTGCTTATTATACCCCTGGAGAGGAGATATATGAATGGGTCTGAAATGGGGGTGGATTTGCATCACGCTTGAAATTTAACATGCTCTCAAGAACTATCAAAGAAAAGATAATTACATTTTGTGGATAGATTTATTCTCTATTTTAGATAACTGGATTCATAAAAGAATGCCAAAAAATTTATTTTGACGCATTCATTTCTACATCTATCATCATTTCACTTCATTCATAAATGCTGCCTCTTTGTAGAAGTACGCTGGACACATTCGAAACAAGCAGCATGTGTGAGGGGATATTGACGACTGTTTTCATGTGTAGACTTATTTCCCAGCTCACCTTCTATATGTAGTCCTATTTACAGCATTGGATAAGGAAAAAAACAAGGTGCTGCAAAAACAAAACAAAACAAAAAAACAAAACAAAGTGAAGAAAAAAGTCAATATGTGTTGGGTTCCTGGAAAATTCCCCTTCCACAGAAAAAAAGTTGTGATTTATTATACCAATGAGAGCACACAAGTTTTTTGCTGACGTGAAAAATAGTGAGAGCAGAGATTCTCGCAAGCAACTGGAGTGAGCATATTACCAAATGATATTGAAATACTTTGCAGGGCAGAATACGAAATATGAAAGGAAGAGAACGGGAAATAACAAAAACAGATGAAATAATATCAGTGCTGACTTTGTTGCTTCGAACCCAATCAGCTTCAGTTGCAGACTTCCCGGCGCTACACAAAATATGGATATTTTTCCATTCCTGCTGCAGTTCCATTTCCTTTATAAAGCTTCGTCATATCATGCAGTACGTGTAGAGGTGTAAATACTGCAGTATGGGATGCTATTTATTGTGTTCATTGCATGTCCTTCAAAACAGTTAATCCAGCTTTGTGCCTGTGTCCCCTCCCCCCACTCCCTCTGACCATGCCTAAACCCTCAGAGCCGTTGCACCCTGTAGTTATTCAGCAGTGCGGCCATGCATTAATGAGGTTAGTTGTATAACACACACACACTCACTATGACTAACTACAGCATACACCTGAGGTATCAGTCCAGATATAGCCCAGACATGCCTGATTCTTTTTCTTTGTATTTCTTTTTACAGAGATTACATTTGTAAGTGCAGTACAGAACCAGTTTTCAAATGACTTGCATACAGCTTTACATGCAGCTCTGTAAGGCTATGATAAGGGTGAATGCTAACATCAGCATGTGCAAACATTACAGTATAACGCTGGTCATGATCACCATCTTAGTTCACCAAATGCTGAAAGAGTTGCAGTTATTGTTGAAGGAAGGTGTCCACACAAGTATGGCCATCCTTCAATAATCCTATGCATCTAATGTGTCTTGCTAATGTCAGCTTTAGAAACTGAATACCGTTTTATTTTTTTTATTTTTTATCACATCACAGATTCATAGTTCTTGGAAAAAATATATTTTGCATAATTAATTTTGTTAATTAAAAGGCAAGTTTATATGCATGATCATGTCCTAGAAACAGTCAGTTTAAGTCAAAAATAGAAATAGTAGCAAGACGGCCACTGATTTCTTTCCAGATTCTGAGATTCCTGTTTTGTGCTAATGGCAGCAGTATGCCATGTGACTGCTCTGCTTCTGTTCTTAAAACACTGTAAAACAAACACTACTACCTTGATTACTTTGCAAGCAGACTTTCCCCACTCATATCTAGGATACGAAACCACTGTAATCTATGTTACCACAGAGATTGCCAGCATTTCTGAATTATTATTGCTTGGATTATCAAGATAAAGAGGATTTTCCCCATATACCTACAACTAACCTTTATGGTGCAGTTAACTTATGAATGTAGTTGATGCAACTTCTTGCCTCAGTAGTTGGCACAGTTTCCTCTCTTTCTGTCCTCACACAGCCACTCTCTCATATGCCTCCCATGGGCCATCTGCTCAAGAGTGACCCTTGCAACATAAGGGTTTTGTCATTATTTATCATCTGTGCATTCTGACGGTCACAGCCCCCCCCCCCCCCCAGTTCGGCAAACCCCAGCTGTGGATGGAGGGATGGGGCATAACGAGTACCGAGCATTTCACAGCCCAGATGCTGCTGCTGCTGCAGCCGTGGCCTCTGCCTGCTTCATTGCACTACCACAAAAGACCATTGTAGTGAGTGGCCTATATAATGAGGATCAGGTGCCAAAGTCGACCCCGCGGTGCGTATGTGTCGTTTTTATACAATTACATAAATAGCCGTATGACTTAACTCAAAGAAAAGGCTTGTATAGTTAAACACTTTTAATGTGTCACTCCTTAATTTGTCTCTTCACTGTGTTCATGTTGTCAAAGATACAGACAAGTGAATGAAAAAATATAATCACTTGTAGCAACAGAAAATATATGATAATGAGTCTGTCTTAATGTATTTGGCAGTTAGACTCATTGTGGAGATTGTGATCAAAGGGCATTTTTGCTGAGCAGCAGCGATATAAATCTCCCCATGGAGTCATAGCCCCAATGGTGGTGGTGGCTGATGACTCTGCTACTGATGAAATGATGAAGTTAGTGACTTTGTATAGACTGGGTGCTAACTGGAAGTTGGAGGGTGCACTTAAAAGCAGCATAAAAAGACTGGAGAATAATTTTTAAAAAGGCAACAGCAAGATGGTCATGAGCGCGTGCCATCGCACACAAGATAGTCGATTTGCTAAATCTCTTAATATATTTAAAAAAGCAAGGCAGAGAGGATACAGAATGACTGAGCATCTGGTCCCTGATATTTTAGTCTACTTTCTCCATGTGCTTCACTCTTTTAATAGTCTCTCATAGAGGACTTTATGTTGAGCTAGAAATGATGCAGTTGCCCCATTTGTCACTTTGGCTCAAAGAGGCTAGCAGGGGCGGGACAGGAGAAAGATCAGGGTTTAAACTCTCCAGTTGTCCATTGTGCAACGGTTGTTGGTATGCTATATACAGTATATTGCAGCTGCCACAATTTAATGGCCAATAGATCAATGACGGATGTTTTAAGTGTGGATAAGAAGTTTGTCATGAGGGCGAGGGCACTTTTTTCTCTTTTAGTAATACTTCACCAGATTAATTACTCAGAACGTGTCTTAAAGATCCCAGATTATATCCCTTTCCCACAAGTTAATGCAGTTTCCAGACACATATGAAATATCTGTGACAGTCGTTGGTCAAAATAGCATGTACACAGGCAGGCAGGGTCAGGAAGAGTGCTGGAAAGTAGGATCATCTAACTAACAATCTGGCAAGGGCATGTTGTCTGAGCTGAGTATATGTAGTGTCCGGACAGATTAGCTGCAGGTGAGCTTGGGAGCACAGGTGACTGGAATGAGCTGATTGCAGGAGGAGGATCTGAAAGACAGGAGAAGATAATGCATGGAAAAGCACAAGCTCAAGCTGTGACAACTTTTCAATGCGTCAGTATATGAAATTTCTTGTACTTTTTCACAATCAATTCTAAGTTTTATTTTTGTGGGAGCTTTCAATAGAAACTCAGCTATGAGGCAGTGGACCACGTAAAGTCACAGAGGAGAGTTGCCAAGCCCTGACTTGCATAGTGTGCAAAAAATCTCCAACTCTCTGTTGGGTCAATAACTGCAGAGTTCCAAACTTCCTCTGGTATTTACATCAGCACAGAAACAGTGTGCTGGGAATTCATGGAATAGGTTTTCATGGCTGAGCAGCTGCATGCATGCCTCAAATCACACACATATATATAAGGCGTTTAATGCATAACCACTCACAGCTAACTTTTGATTAAAGCAAATCCATCAAATCACCAAGTTTGAACCCAACTCCTTCCCGTAATTCCAGCAGGGATATTGAACACAAATAGCACAAAGATGAAACGCAAGCTTCACTTTAAAAAAGCTTCCAGTTGGAGGTTTAGGTGAAACAAATGTTGTGTGCTCATATTGCAGTAAACAGCTGACTTTGCGTCATGAAAGATAATCTTCAATAGTGCAAGCAGTCTACAATTCAAGCATATGGTTTGTGCTGTTATACAGGGGGGGGGGGGGGGGGGGGATCACATTGTCCTGCAAACACAGAAGAGTGGAAAGCTCAGGATGGTCCTCATAGTCAGCACGACAAGCCACAGACTTTTACTCTGACCCACTGAAGTCAACACAAGCACAACAGAGGGACAGCGTAGCCATGCCAACCTCAGCTGAATATCATAGACGAGTTAGTCAAAGTTAGTGATTCCCTACCATCTGACAACCGTCGCTCTGTGATAAGCACTGCCTGAGACTTTTTAGTGAGCCCATTCTTCGGTTAATTAAGAAATGATAAGCAAATTGTCATGCATTTCTTTATTCAAATACCACACTTGCATTTTGTATTAACTCCATGACGAAAGTCTAAGTAAGCAAATACTAGCGGATTTAACAGGGATTAATCACAGCTAATGATGGTGATTATTTCATCTACCATTTACCTGATTGACATTAGAATTCTACAGAAACACGTCAAACTTAATTAAATCAAATGAACCCACAAACTATCGGAGTTACCTTGACAGACTATGAAAGTGGAATTAAAGTGTCAGGGTTTTATTTTTAACTGAGGGACCAGCCATCAAGATCAATTGACATTCTGTTTCCACTTTATCCTCATTATTTTGAGCCTTTTTTTTTATCTCAGGTAAAGGTCAGTGCAGTCAGAGATGCTGTACTGCTGGGGGAAAGGTCAGGTGCAGAGAAAGGAGGCGAGTGCATCTGCTGCTTACAGGGTTACTGCCAAAGCTCCGTGAGGCAGCAGAGAACAACTGAGGATAGGAGACAGGTGGCTAGAGAATGAGGAAATATTAAGAAGGAGGATGAGAGCTATTAAGTGTTTCTTGAGACATGATGCTCTATGGAGAAAGGTCAAACTCCGTGGTGAGTCATTCCTACAGCTGCTGGTCCACAGAACAATAAACCAAGAACAACCCCGTTGGCTTAAGGCAATGGAGCAAGACTAATCAAGATCACTGAACAGGGAAAAATACACAAAAAATAAAAGTAAGGAGCGTGTTGTTTATATCCATATATTCTGTGGATGTGTGCATTACCTAGCTGAGTGAGTTATCGCTTCTGTCCTGCAGGCTTATCGCACTACAGGGGTTGGTCCTTCTGCTAATGAAGTCATCTCTATCCTAACTGCCTACGTCAAGCTAAGAGGAGAAAAGTAAGGGAAGCAGGTGGGAGGAAATGAAAAGGAGACACGAATAAGGATTTATACAACAAGGGTAAAAAGGCATGCCTGGTGATGAAGAGTAGCCGTACAGAGGCCAAGTGTGAAACAATTGAGAGAGGAGTAGATAAGTAAGAGTCTAATGCAGAGGGAAAGAAATAAGAACAGTGTGAGAGAGTGAGAGGTGAAGAAAGCAATGGAGGGATAGCAAGTGAGCACTGCACTGCGTGTCATTGACCCCCTGGTGGGAACAATCCATCTCAAATTGATCTTCCAGCTTGGCCCAGCAGGGCATTCTGAATCAATCTCAAATTGATCTCTGTGCCAGAGGTCGGGAAAACTAGCAGTCGAGCTTATCAGAAATATAGTGTTGCTGGGAGGATCTGACAGGGAAACTTATCACAATGCACAACAGGAAATGGGCTCTGAACCCCCAGGGTTGCAGGGAGACGAGTCTGTTCGCTGTACACACACGCACAGACACACACACACACACACACACACACAAGCATACACATATTCAATGTCTCAGCATGTACCCAGCACAACCATATATAGACACATGCTCCACAGTACAGCACGGCAGAAACTATACTGTGAAAAAAGACACACACACACACCTCACTGTGCAGGCATCATTACACACCTAGAGGCTATGTTGAAAAATAAAAAGTTTGTCAGTGTGCAATATGTCAGTATGTTCTAAGTTAGACAGGTGAGATTTGAGGCCTGGAGCTCTTAATGACTTATAACACATTTAATGTGTCCTCTGCAAGAAGGATGGAAAGCCCGGGGAAGGGCAATCAATACCAGCTTACATTTAGACGCTTAGTCAGCTTAGGGGAGTAGCCTGTCTCTTAAGACCCAGTAAAAAAAAATACTCCGAGACAAACATTTGTCCCACAGTGACTTTCACTATACATTTTCTGTGCTAATACTCGCATTCCGTCTCTCTGAAAATCCAATTCAAGAGCGCAGAAACACACACAGGAGTGTCGGAAAAGGATCAAGAAGGGAGCTGTGCATATTCGGCCCTCGTGTGAGACGGGCCTACAAAGATACTCAAATGAATTGTGGATGTGGGGAAGCACTCGTAGAAAATACTGCTTCATAATTTTGCACACACAAGTGAAAGGTTTGTAATCACAATGACTGTGTGTGTCTTTATCAACTTGGTGATATTTCTGTAGACGTCAGTGTGCTGTTATTGCTGTCTAATGTCCATTATTCCTGCATCCTATTTCTAATGGATTGCGGACTCAGCAGTGATATTTCCTCACTTTACATTACAGTATTTACTGGATTGAAGCTGAGGCAACTTTGCAGTGTGCCTCCAGAGATGAAACACACAGAAAACTGACTCATAGTTCATTTTGATGACAGAAAAAGTCGCAGAAAGACACAGAGGTAGGGCAAGGTGAGCAATACAGGATGGGTGCGAGAGAGAGAGAAAAAAAAAAAACAGCGACGACGGGAGGAAAGTCTCTGAGCACGTCAGCATTTGGGAGGCTGCGTGAGAGCCTTTTCTGGTGCGTGGACTGGAAAAGCTCTCTGTCAGCACAGAGGGGTAATGGGGGTTAGAAAGGTGAATAGAGTGAAAATGTGAGAATTAAAAAAAAACTGGCAAGTGGTTGCATATAGCAAGGAGTATTACAATGCATCAGTGACCCCAGTGACCCTCAGGAATATCCTGGAAACACACAAATGTGCATAAACGTATTTGCCTCTCTGAATAATTTAAATCTCTCTTGATTTCTAGAGTGCTTTCAACGAAATGTAAATCTCATAGGAGTGAGATTTACTGGAAAAAAAACACAGAAAGCAAATGCTGATGTCAGAAGCCCCATTTACACAGGTTTATTCACGGTGGGACTGTTAGACCCTCATCAATCAATGATCCAGCAGAGGTAATGGCAGCTTAGAATCCATGTCTGTAATAAGTAGAGAGAGCTAATGAGGCGATGGGGGGGGGGGGGGGGGTGTTACGTGTGTGATCCGGAACTGAGATATTTAAAAAGCAGCGAGTTGCCCTTAGTTGCAACTCAGATAAGAAGAAAATTAACTTCAATTGGGACCGCACTGCGATGGTCAGCAGTGTGTTGCCCCCCCCAAGCAGAGGATATGATCAGCCGCTACGTAATGAGGAAGGTAAATGACTGTTGTTGCCATGTTATCTAGGTGTTTAAAAAGTGCTGCTGTGCTGGGACATTTATAAAATGTCACAGGAAACACAGACAATATTATTTCTGGGTTTGGCAATCGCATAGACGTTTGATGTTTTTTTTTTAAACTGTTTCACACACTTGGCATTCATAATAAAGCTATTTGCTCTTAGTCGTGGATCTTGTCATGTTTGAATTCACTTCTTCACGATAAATGGTATCCTCCCCGCATGTTGTCGCCGTGTCCTTGTTGGCGTCCTTCAGAGATGAGGCCTTGAGACCGAGGTAGCGGATATCTACCCTCCGATGTTATCCATTTTTATCAGACAGTGCTGACTTGCAGTTTTTTTTTTTTATTACTCAGGACAGAAATTCCCCAACATTTATTAACACCAAACTTTATACACAAGTAGTCAGAGTTTAACTATACTGCATTGAACTATAATTCAACTCTTTCTACTTAGTCCCAAGGGCTCTTGGCTCTGATTGGTTGTTAAGATTCAGGTGCAGTGGAATCTTCTGAATGGCGTCAGGTGCACGAGAAAGAGCTTTATGAGTCTGACTTTTCCATATTTTGTCTCATTATTTTTTAGACACATCACTTATTGTAGCTTGAATGCCTAGTTTTTGGCTGAAGCAGCAGATTTTCTGTTAGTGTGAGTCCTGTACAAACATAGTCTTGAAGCCATGCATCCCTATTTTAATGTGTCTGTCTTTTCACATTTGACTTTATTGCCACTTTACAACAGTGAGACAAATACAGGAGAGCTGTCGACTTATCATTGCTAATGTTAGCTGAGCTTTAAGCTTCAGGTTTGTCGACTGCAGTCAGAGGTTGACTCCGTAAATAACAGTCCCGTCCATCACAGTTAAAACCACAGACAGATCTTGAGGGGGCTTTACTGGATGGCATCTTATAATTTGTCCTAGCCTTAAATGCTAACCCCCCCGCCCGCAACATTTACAGTTTTAGTATTTTGTCAGCGTCCTTTTTTTTGCATGTTAGCAAAGTTAATTTTAACTCATCGTACTCATGTGGCTTTGCCCCAACAGTTGGCCTGAAATAACCTTTCCTCAGTAGTAGATACCGTATATATAATTTCCACTTGTTGTTGTTGTCAAATGTTACATTGCATTATTTTTTTTGGCCTCTTTTGCATTTATACCTGGACGAACAGCTGATGCCATGGCAATGTGAGAGCTATCTGAGTGCCCTGTTTATCACATATCACCGTGCTCCTGTGTGAAGCCTATAATTAGTATGAAATAGCCTGAACTCTGAAATGTGCAATTATTGCTCCCAGCGAGGCCCTGAGGCCTGCGCTTTTGATGAATGGCACTCAGCGTAAACAGTTGGAGCTCCTGTAGGGACGCCCCACATGTACAAAGAAGTGCTGCATCAGTGACAGTCAGATGACATGTTAAGCAGCCTTAATCCTTCAGAAGCTCTAACAACAAACTTTAATTGAGAGGATATTTTCATAGCTTTGAAACAATATAAGGGATACTTTAGTCATTTGAAAATGGGAGGTGGGGGGGGGGGGTACTTATTGAGGCTGAACAATATAACGCTGTGGTTTGAATCAAGAGCAAAATGCAGAACCTAAATGAAAGCCCACTATTAAAAAAAACAATTTCCATCAAAGTGTGCATTATATTATTTTTAATTATTCTACCACTTCACCATGCTGTGAGGCAGCACTTTCCATAAACAATACTGTCAATGAACCAGACTGACAGGAACTGAGCATCAGTGTGCCTACTATCCTGCGAGATGCTAAAGTAGCTTACTCAGTCAAGAAACACAGCTGTCACAGATGTGTCCCCTCTCTTCATCCCCCAAAAAAATATTCTTCTGTATCCTCTGGTGCATAAAATGTATCCTGATTTCTCTGCATTGAACAGTTTTTCATTGTTGCTCATAAATCATTCATTTACGTTCCCTTGTTTTTCTCGTCTCCTCCGTAATTGCTAAAAGTCTGACCCAAATGTTTAAAATGCGCTTTATTAATACCGTGTGCTGCCGGCCGAGCAAATAGGTTCTCCAACTGAAAGCACTTTATGCCAAAAGAAAGCACCGTCTGACAGCAAAGCGCTGAAAATTTTATAATGAGTACGTCTCATTTTTCCGAGACAGAACTACACTGTTTCTCCAAGCATGCCTGTGAGCTGTTGGTAATAAGCTGGCTATGATAAGCACCTCATCTAACCTTGATGCAAAACACCTGACTTGTAAAACGTATAAACCTTTTTAAAATAGCAAAGTTTTGCTCACCTTGAAGTGTTGAGCGGTGTGCATATGTGTGTATTCACGCAGAAACACTCTCCGGGAAGATTAGGCTACATTTACAAAGGACACCGAGCACCAGGCGAAGCATGGATTTTTCTGAAACTATGAATATAAGAATGGAACGACCCATGGAAGACCTTGTTAGATTTTGGCGGTGGATTCTTTTGCAACTGCAAAACAAGTAATATTTCAGAACTAGTGATCCAAAATGTATAGGGCTTGTGGGAAATTCATGACAAATAAAGCCGCTCCAGACTGGAACTGTACTGTAGATGAAATTGTAGCTGAAACTGTGCTGAATCAATTAGGCGTAGA
Organism: Brachionichthys hirsutus; assembly: GCF_040956055.1. Taxonomy (NCBI): domain Eukaryota; kingdom Metazoa; phylum Chordata; class Actinopteri; order Lophiiformes; family Brachionichthyidae; genus Brachionichthys; species Brachionichthys hirsutus. The sequence goes on from NC_090897.1 coordinate 4,664,727, forward strand.
ATTTGCTGCATCTTCCAAATGTACTGAGCTGGAAAAAAAACATCATTTGTGAAATACTGTGTTTCTTCAGTAACTATCAATCTAATAATGATTCCAATTCGTGGCCAGGGAGTCATATTCTGAAAGTCAAACTACAGATGACTTTTTCTTTTTTTCTTTTTGGTGAAATAACATAATGGAGAAACTGAAATACTTTGCTGGAGGTTTGTACCTCTTGCTGTGTATTTCTTAATGATATGTAAGTTTCTGAGGTAACAAAGCGCGTGCAGTATTATTCACTTGTGTAAGTGCCGTATATGTCATCTGGGAAAGCGTACAGCCCGTGTACAAAGGCTTAGTCCTTGGGAGCAGCCAGGTTCCATTCCAACCTGCAGCTGTTTGCTGCCTCTCGTTCCTTCTCTGTGTTATCAATAAAGGAACATAAAAACCTTAATTTATATATATATTTATATATATATAATCTCTTTGGGATTTTAATCACAGTTAACACCTGTGACACCACCTGATTTAAAATGAAGATTATGCTAATCTTATGTTTAGATGGTCCAAGGCCATTTATAGTGCGCTCCTCTTCTCTCCTATCTGCAGCGTCACTTTTTCCTCTCAGTCATGTGGGTTTGGACCTTATGCCACCCTAGTGAACCTCCGTTGCTGTTGCAACAAAGCCCGACAGCAGCATGGAGGCATTACGGTGTAATGGTTATAGGCTCTAATGGCATTGCTTCGGCCCCCCCGTGTGAAGACATTTAGGCATCGCCTCTTATGTCTTCATTGTCTCATAGAGACATGGATCTGGCAACGATCCCCGTTGTCTGGTTATAAAAGCACATGGTGATTCACAGGACACACCATGCTTCACCCCTGCCATGGCTGATCCTACTGTATGAGTCAGGAATGTCCCCACCCTGACAGCTGTGGGTGACCAGGACTCATTTCTCGTCCCTGTCCTCCTTGTCTCCTTAACAAAATCTCCACTTATCCTCACTCACTCCATCCATCCATTTCCAGTTATCCACTTACGTGAGAGTTTGGGCGAGGTGAAGCTGCCTCCTTCTGCCATTCAAGTGTGAGTGTACCTCTGATGAGTATATCTATGAGGAGGCAGAGGGATGCGTTCTGATGGACAAACAGTCCAAAGGGACAAAGACACATCTTTCTCTGGTCGATCTTTTTACGAGACTCCTTCTCCCTGCCTGCTTTCTGATTATGTTCTACCTGCTGTGCCTTGGCTCCCTTTCCGGCTCCTGCTCACTCCTCTTAACCGACACTTTCTGACGATGTGGCAGCAATCAAAGTAAAAGGGCTTTCAGTCAATCCGAGTCACTTAAACTTAAGAAGGATGACTGCAATCTGACGCACAACCTTTATCGATGCATCTATTTTCCTCATACTGAGTAATTTGCTCGCAGTCCACAATTTAACGTTGATGCATGCGAGATGGAGATTTACGAGGCTCTTGAGTTACCATTACTGTAATACCGCCCATGTCAGCATCCTGCAGCAAATACGGCTCACTCAAATGATGGAGATCAGTGGAACAATCAGCAATGGACGTCAAGGAACAGATTACATGGTGATGTGTAGACCTTGCAGACATTCAGAAGTGAGTGTTCATCCCAACCGTAGAATAAGAGACGATTTCTTACATGAATCCGATTGAGTAAACAAAAACACATTTTCTGTAAACACCTGTGTGTGTATGTACCGGTATGTCTGCATTTCTTGCAGGAAGGATTGTTTTATCTGAGGTATCTCTCATTTGAGATTAAAAAAGACATGGAAGAAGAAACTGACTCAAACGGAAGGAATAACAGTGACGGCACTTAGATGAAAAGGGAAAGAGGGGGCGGATTCACTCGCAATCTGTTCTTTGAGGGTCTGAGGGAGAGAATGTGCTGCCAGCACTGTCTTCATCGTCTCTTCCTCTTCTTCTCTTACTCAGTCATATACACCCGTCTCTCTTTTCTCTCCCTCTGTAACAGTCTCTGTCCTAATTGTCAATCTGTGAACACAAATGTTGTTTTTCTCATTTTTGGCATTCAAGTACAGAAATCCCAACACACTCTTTTTGTGTGTGTGTAGGTGTATGATGTAGTCCAATGTGTTGGCTCTTGATTGTTCTGCTTTGTTTTTGCACACTATGTGACTCAGGACCGTGGGGGGGGTCATGTTTTCTGGCTCCATTCAAATGACTTGTGTTGCATCAATGTTTCCACAATACTGTCGAATCTCTTTCTGATTCCATTTGTGAGCTGATTTTCTCATCTGGAGGTAAAGGGGCTGACGATGGAGTATCGCTCAGGCATGATGGCTTTGATGGACCATTATTGTAGTAAAAATACGGCTTGTGGCGAGTTGAGAGTTGAGTCTCAGTTGTCCTTAAGCTGTACAAACAAACTTCCTGAGCCCCCCCACCCACCCACACACACACTCGCACACACACACACACACACTTTGCACAAGATAGGCAATGAAAAAAATATGAAAACCTTTTAAACCTAATCCATTGTCTATTTCTGTTTGCCAAATAAAGCCAGAACTTCATCTAAATATAAATATGTTGCTTCTGATGGTTTCGATCATGCAGCTGAAAAATGAGATGATGCTCAGATACCAAAATAATTTGGCTGCTCTGTGTAACAGATAACATAATTCTTGGATTTAATATTACGGCTGTGTTGTAGCCCTGACTTTATCTAGACACTGCTCTGCTGGCTATCGTCACTCATTGTCACAAACAGTCTTTGCTGTTACGGAGCAGAAAACCTACGCTCCACAGCACACAGTAAAAAAACTATGAAGGACTAACAACCTCGCAGTTTACCGACTAGGCCACTATAATTATCAGAAAGGTGTGAGTCGGTAATAATTTGTTCTTCTGTGAGCTTAAAAAAGGCATTATGAGCTGTCTAAACATAGCTGTCTCATTAGATTTAATGCATGATTAGTGTAAATCAGACAGAACATACTGATTTAGGAAAAATACATTTATTTTGAAAGTCCAATAGATTGGCGAATCACACACGAGAGACTAAAAAAACAACAACTCCAAAGTACAGTTCATAGTCTCCAATTAAACAAGTTATGTACTCAGGTACTTCAGCCAACGGTAGGAGATAGAAAATAAAAAGAAGTTTGAATTTATCTTTAAACTGCACTGGTTTACTGGAGAGGGTCTGACATTGGAGTCATGAGCTCTGTATGGTTTTTTTTTTTCATCACCTTCTTGGCCATGGCAAGGATAATTACAGTAATTTCAGCATAAAAACACAAAAGGATGAGTTAATTTCTCTTTAAAAGTTGAATGATGCTCATTCTAAAATTATTTCTTAACAGGAGATGGCAAGAAAATACAGGTTTGTGAATATGTATGAGACACTTCTGACAGAAATGTAGGAATGTGAAAATAGAAAAGTGACCTGCCAACTGCCATGCAGAGTTTTTTGGTATTATTTTTTTTATGTTGGCAAAGCAGGTTTTCTCAATTTAGCCAATAATCTTTTTAAAAAAATTGGGGAGGCAAGATTGATCAAAAATCTGGTTTTACAAAAGGAGTTTTACACAGAAATAAACCACCGGTTAATTTTAATACCTGAGCTGCCAATGTTGCATTGTAATTACAACACAGCATTTGAACAATGTAATTTTTTTTATCCAGTCTAATAACTAGACTGCTCACAATGTCATGAACTAAGTTGGTGCAAGAGGAAGGAAGGCTGCATCAGCGACCCGCCATCACCACAGACATCCAAAGATTTCTGCCCTCAATGAAAATGACATTCATCACCATCACTGAGATTTAAATGGATATTTCATATTGTTTGAACTACATTCCTCAATAATTCATCACACCGACCACACGTGCGCACAGGCACGCACACACACACACACCTTTCAGGTTCTTTCATAAATTCAGCTCCTATTAAAATTAACGATGTTCGGCCTTGAAATTCACAGGATATTTTGGTCTTAAAAAAACCGCTCATCTTTGCTTAATACCTACACACATGCACGCACACACACACACACACACACACACACAAAAAGAGGCATGCTGAAGCTGAGAAGATTTATAGCCAATCATGTCTAATGGATTTCTTTGGCACTTGAGGAATTAAGAAACGAAATTAATTACCCTTTAGTGACCCTGCTGTCCATATCGCTCTCACTCTCTCTCTCTCTCTCTCTCACACACACACACACACACACTTGCAATCCAGACGATGGTAAATTTCAATGTAATTACAGTCTAGATGGGATGTGCTTAGTTGTCGCAGGCTTAGCAGCACTGCATATTTGTGTACAGTAATGTGTTTATTGTTCCATGGTGACCGCCATTTTAAAATGAAGAGCTAAATATTTATTATTCAACAGTGATAAAATGGCCTATACTGTTCATGGGTCAACATTCTTGTACTGATTTCTTTTCCCTTATTAGAATCTGTAAAATATTCTCCAGTAACCCGCTTAACAAAGGATCCAGAACCGATTTTGTGGAATATTTGTTCACTATTATAGAGTCGTACAGCTTACTGGATTGTAGCTCCACTCAAATCCTAAGTAAAATAATTGTAATAATAATTAAAACAAATAATTGATATCATTGAGAGTAATTTTATTTTTATTTGCATCCACAGAACAGCAAAACTCTGCAATAAATGGTTTGAGTTGGATTATTTTGTTCCATTTTTTCATCATTTTATGACAAGGGTTAGGGTTAGGGTTACCTCACGACCATACAAAGCAACAAATGTTAATTATTCTAATTATAATATTTCCACTTTTTTCCTATTTGTAATTCATATTTTACATTTTATCTTCAATGGAAAGAAGAAAGAAAATTTATTGAGTATACGCATTTGTTGGGCTATTTGGATCCCACCTATTTCTTCCTTTTCACTTCTTTTATTTCTGGATGGTAATAATTTTCGTTCTTCAGTACAATAACTGTCGAAGTCCAGACGTCCAGGAAATGGTCCACCTTTTGTAGAAGACCCGCTTTAGTTGTAGACATTATGAACTGTCTGCATGACAGACTTCGTTCTTTGCCTCAAGGAGTGAAAACAGATGCTGTTCCCAACACGATGACAGAAGGCAGTCTTCATATTGGATGGAATCACAGTTTCCATTTTTGGTACTTGCATGAATTATTTTGTGCTTTTCTGTGCCTTGAGCTCTGAAGAGCAGCTGTTATGAGACAATGACGGGTCGCGCTAGAGGGGATTACGGTCAGCGCCACTGTCCACACTTCAAATCCGGAGATTGCAGTTGAGAGGTTTTCTTCTCACAGCCTCATGATGTTTGTCAGCATATATTTAAACATGTAAAATTCTAACAGAGAAGTATTCGGCATACTCCCATGCTGTTTGTCAGGACATACAACTTTTAAAACAAGCTCTAAAACTACCAGCAGGATAATCACCGCCTTCCTGAGCATGACTGTGCTCTGCTAGTTTTCCCAAAAATATCTTGGAAGTGTCTTGAAATCCAATTATTTTTGCAAGTATTTTTTTAACCTTGGCTTTAAGTGTGAGTACATCATTATTCATGAAGCAAAAAAGAATAATACGAAATTGGACTTGCCCTATTAGCAAGACAAATCGAAACAGAAAAGGAGAAACTGAGGTCAGTTTTAAGAAAGAGGCAGCTTGACAGACAAATGAAAGAATGCCAAAGGTTGATTGAGGGAGTGAGTCAGTGTGAGAGACAGCGAGACAAAGAGGGAGCGTGAGCAACACGGAGGGATTATTAGCAACTCTGTGCGGGGATTAGAGAGGAATGCAGAGGACTGACACACCAAAATGTGATCTCGCTCTGGCTTAGTGTCCCTTTTCTCTCCTCCACATCTACAGCAGGTACACAGCGGCTGCCAGCCCTTATGAGCTCACTCCCTGCCACATCACTCACCTGCCTCTGATTCTCACATTCTCACACATGCCTCTCCAAGCCGACAAGTGATCAGCGAGTGGTACTGTCGCAGCGTGAGACAATTCCTATGGATTTTCCTCTGTGGATGTTGCAGCCCGAACAAATCCGACGTCTTTTTCTGGCTGGCTGGAGATCATAAACGCTGCATTCTTTCCAGATGAAGTCATTGTACCATGCAACTCGGTTGAGACTCACATTTACACGCTGGCACACCAACTGAGCCTACCGTTAAAGTGAAATGTGTAATGGCCTCGGTAAATGTGCCCCATGTAGTTTTGACAGATACTTTACTAACCACCTTCTCCGTTCTCTTTCTCCGCCTCTCCTGCAGATCTGAGTTTGACTTGGACTATGACAGCTACCACGAGGACTACTCCGACAGGTACTGTCAGAAAACTCCATGCATGACGGCTCACACATCTCTGACTGTTTGTCTGGGTGTCACAGGAGGATAGGGTGGATTCTTTGTCCTCGTTGCCTCTGCTCCCTGTTAGTGTTGGTCACACGGCTGTCAGTCTTCCTGTCTTTGCCTTCAATGTTGCCCAATACTACTCAACAGGATGGAGCTAACACAGAGATATACACACACGCACACAACATTTGTTTTTCCATATGCATAAAATTGCGCATTAAACGCAAACCTAACCTGTTTTCCTGCATCACAAAAGAACAACATTTATTCTGTCTACATATAAAGCTAAAACTCAGGCTGCAAAGTAAAATGTCAAAAAACACTTTGAAAGTGTTTATTGTTCCTGGTAAGTTTTGCAGCTCGCAGGTAATACATTACAGTTACTACATGGAACAATCCGCCTCCAAACACTGACGGCGTTGCTTCTCGGTTAGGTACTTCTCGGTTAGTTACTTCTCGGTTAGTTACTTCTCGGTTAGTTACTTCTCGGTTAGTTGCTTCTCGGTTAGTTACTTCTCGCTGCACATTGCACTCCTGTGCCGCGTACAAACAGGTTCAGCAGTTAAAGGTGCTGAAGTGGTTCATGGACTGATTTCCACTCAGAGTGGCTCCGCCCGTTGAAATTGTACAGGGGCTTTCCTACATCCCTGAGGCCTAACTCATAAACACTTCAATCAGCACATCTGAATAAAAGAAGTCATATTGCACGTGCACAAACACACGCACACACACACACACACACACACACACAAACACAACGCGGGAGAGAAAGAAATCCCATTCGTTTGCCTTTTGCACATGTCAACGCTCTCTTGCTTTTTTGCCCATTTTGTTTGCCTTGCATTTTTTTCTCTTTGCTCAGGGGGAACACTTGCTGATTTTCAATTTGTTTTAACACAGTGCATGATTATTCCCCATGCTGTTGGCGAGCACCACTGACAGCTCTGTGCTTGTGTGTGTGTGTGTGTGTGTGTGTGTGTGTGTGCAGGCGTGTGTTTGTTTCTGTTTGTTCTTTGAGCACATCAATATGCGGGAAAGAGAGAGACGTTCTGTCCGCTGTCCTCTCGTGTGAACGCGCAAGAATTGTCTTCTAAAGAAATGTCTTTTAGCATAGTGATAACAGCTCGAGCTGACAAAGCTGCTTCCCATGTGGGGTCTAATCCATAGAGACAAACACTTTCCCTCACGCACACTCACACGTTTTCGTAATCCTCCTCGTCTCTCGTCATTTATTGTCTGGGCTTCCATTTTCAGAGACGACACTTCAAAGCTGGTGTTACAACATATTGTCTATATGCCTGGAAATTGTTCTCGAGGACTTTAAACTGCATTAACTCTCTGGTCTCTGTCTTCACACATGGACGATGCTCAAAGCCTCTAATCTCACACATTCACTGCGACCTAGCACACCTCATCCTTGTGACAATGTGATCCCTGTCTGTCTAGTTCTGGTGACAGCCTTGACAGCCTGTGCACATATATTAGCATCAAATAGAGAAGCTTCACAGAATCTCACAAATTTGAAGAAAAAGAAGAAAAGAGAAAATGCTTCAGGATGCAAGGCTGTCTCTGATTGGCTCACGGCTCAGTCAGTAGATCTGAATCATTGTCTGACTCCAAGTCCTTGTTGCTGACAGCTTGTTTTCCGTTTGTTGGCTCGCGCAATACAGAAGAGCTTTTCAAAGCTTCTGGCATAGCAGAAGCCATTTAAGCTGTGCTCAGACTATCTTTGATCCAGGTATCCAGATTGTGATGAGATGGACTCTATTAGCATGCAGCATCATAACGCCAGGCCTGCCAACCTCAGGAACATATTTTAACACCAACATCTAAACGTTTCCACTTCACTTTGCTCAAGGTCATTTCCCTACCAACCGACAGGCACAACAAAGTCTTTGCTCCTGTTGAAGCGAAAATGTATTTGTGATGTTTTTGTTCCTTTCTTGATGGTTAGAATTATAAATACAGCACAATTAAATTAAAAGTAAAATTAATATTGCTTTTCCAAAAGATAGTTAGATTTTCACTAGACGGCAGGTCATCATTTAATTCATTTAGTCCATGACTCTGGTCTTCCTAAATGACATGTCACCTGGGCCAGTCCAACACCAGGATGCAGATGTTTTAAAGTGGAGGGTTAGAGTTAGATTAATGTACAATTTGTGTTGTCACTCGCCCACTGGGGGAATCTCCCAGTGCTTCAGATTGCTAATCCAACAATGGGAAAGTTTTAGAGTACTGTGGTTTTAACAGACACACTGTTAAAAGCATCCATAAGCATCATTGCCACAGTTCCCACGCTTCCTGCAGCTGCTCAGCCCAGTGATTGGTTGATTTTCATCTCGTATTTCACCTGGTCATTGAATTAAGGCCTTCTGTGACTGCAGACAATCAAATGTGAGGCTAGATCACCCTGGTTCAATCGGATCACCTCGATTTTTATTAACAAACACACTTGTATAGACCAACACACACAAGTACACAGTGATATGTCTGTAAGCACTATGGAGTTTGACTGTGATACACCCCCTGTCACCAGCAGTACTAGCCTGGCAGGGAGCTATTGATTGGGCCTGACAGAACCAATTACATTCAGTGACAGATAGAGAAATGGAGCTCTCCACCGGGAGAAGCCAACGCCAGCACTGGCTTTAGAGAGAAGCAGAGATTTCAAACAAAAGACAAAAGGACATTGGATATAACTATCCACAATTGTCTATGATGTGCTTGAACAGCTGATTTTTCTTCATTATAATCTGTTTCCTTCAATATAATTATGGTATTTTTCAGCTTGTGTACATTTTTTGTTTGAGCTAAGACTTGATTTTACAAGATGCTGAAAGACAATTGCAATCATCTCATCTACAAGAAGATGGAAATACTTGCGAAGACCTCAGTTGTTGTGTCTAAATATGAGTGCTGTACCTGTATCGGAATAAAAGACCAGATGATAATTTAAATCAGAAACTGCTGGGTCACAAAATAAGTAAAAAAGACCACTGACATGACTGAAGATTATATCCTAGCTTCCTATCATTGACGGAAGATACAGTTGCTGCGGTGCTAAACTAAAGGTCTACATAAAACCTTATTTTGAGTATGTATCGTTTTGGACCTTGTATCAGAGTAGAGTCTGGGGAAATGCTCTCTGCAAAGTAATCCTTTTCTGCAGTATTCCACGAATTGTTTGTAATTCCATTCTTATGCAAAACCCTCTCATGCTTGTGAATATTCTCCCTCTGTCGTGTTTTCAGAAAAACACTGCAAGAAATCACAGAGAGCATCCCTAAAGAAATGTGGGAAAACACGCAGAATGAACACAGTTAAAGAATAATTGTATCTACTGACTTTTCAGGGTGTACGACTACCAGCGTGTGCCAGCATCCATGTCACCCCTGCCTCCCGTGGGACCCAGTCAGGCTAAACGATCGCGTTCGTCCTCCTACTCCACCAGGCACAGACGCAGCCGAGACAGAACCCACTCCAAAAGTTCCAGAGCCCACTCCACTAGTTCGGCCACAGCCAAGTGTGAGTAACGCTGCGGGAACAGTTCCACAAAAAATCGCTTGCATGAGATGCTGTGCATTTTTACAACTTCCACAAAGCTCTCCCTGGAGGAATGTTAAAGTGCAGTTTCCTCATGCCTTTCGCATGTACTCTCTCTTGCTCCTTAACTGCAGTGGGCATGGAAGAGTTGCAGGTGATTAAAAAGGAGCTGACCCTCATAAAGACACAGATTGATGGACTGCTTGACAGTCTGGACAGGATGGACACGCTGAGGAGTGACCATAAGGGTGAGACACTCATTTACCAAGACAATAAGAGGCGGGTAGGGGTGAGATTCACTGATAGGAAATCTATTTGCACATCATGAGCATTTTAAGGTAGAATCATGTTGCTTGATTAAGATAACCCTTAAAAAAATAATTGAGTATCTGTGCTTCAGGGAATTTACAGGCATGGGAATGGACTGCAGCACCAGAGCCACTCCCATTTAACAGATAAATCAAATATTTTCTTTCGGTCTGGGTGTGTTTGAAATGTCAGAGTACAGGTTTTCTGATTTATGGTTGTGAACAAATTGGATTTGGAATATGCTGAACAAACAGGGCTTTTGAAGTCACTGAATGATGAAGCTTCAGAAACGAGCAAAATACAAGGAACTGGCAAAAGAGCTGATCATCAGATCAGAAGAGCTGCTGCTGCCGTCATGTGGACATTTGAAGATAACGCAGTCACTGCATCTGCCAATAACAAACAGTGAGCAGGACAAAGCTTATCATTCTTCCTAAAGACATTCATTTGGTTGCATTTTGTTTCATCTTAACCACAGTTATTGCAAAAAAAAAGATTTATTCATGAAGTGCATCCACCATCTTAACGTCAGATTATCTCGATACTCCTGTCCACCCAGCTCTGACGTCTCTTGCTGCCTCCTCATCTGCCCTTCATGCTGCCGCTCCCACTCTTGTCTCTAAAGCCAGTGGATCGAGCACAGGCGTTTTTGATTTGGACACACAGCAAACAGTATTTCCATGAAGCACAACCTGAACACCAAAGAAATTCAACCTCACCATGTGTGTTCACTCCCGTGTTGTAGGGTCTCCCCTGAGAGAGGACAGTCCAGCTGGATCACCATACGCCCTGTCCGGCAGCAGCCCAGAACACTCCCTCTGCTCCCTCTCTCCACACAACTCCTACCATCTAATCCACAGGGAGAGCCCTGGCCTGAGGGAGCTCAAGGACGACCACCACAAGGTAAATGTTCCTGATATCTGGCTACACTTGTTTGATTCAAAAATGCGCCAGTGAGGGTCACCCCTTGTTTTGTTTTTTATTGCCCTTACAGTGCAATTATGGTTTCTGGAGACAGACCATCTCTTTTGTGTTGTTTTGTGCATTTGCATTCAAAGTAGATAACTAGATGTCTGTTTTGCGAGGTGATGTGAAAATAGAGACTACGCTACTGTGAAATCAATTTCTATTTGCATTATTACATGCAGCTTGCAGTTTAACAAAGTGTCTTTCTTGTTTTTGACTCCCTATGTCTGTTTGATACAGATGAGCAACAACAGCTCTGACCATGAAGAGGAAATATGAAAGTGGGAAAAAGAAGATGTGGATTATGTGCCAAAAATGGAGGAAGAGAACAACAACAAACAAACAAACAAGATAATCCTTATATCAGAGGCTCAATTTCCCTCCAATGTGGTGTACATATCAGATCAAACAATAGATTTCACAGCAGGTGAACAAAAACTCAGAGTAGATGATTATGTGATTGAGAAGAATTTGTTGTGTCAAATGGAAGGACAGGGAGGTGTAATCCAGATTATAATGATTGGATCCCTGGTAGAACAATGGTGAAATAAAAGTTATATTCACCATTTACAATATTCCAGTGTTGATCCAATTTTTTCTGCATTCATCAAATGAGCCATTAGAGCTCATAAATTAAAACATCATGAAAGAAACTTCCCTGTTTATCCTTTTCAAATTAAAAGCCTTGCTATGAAATACAGCAAGTGTCAAAAGACAGGCAATGCGTACTGTAAAACTTTATATGTTGAAGGTCCCACATTTGCGTTACTTCACCAGTTTCTCTCTAGAAGGAAACAACAGGTTAATAGGAAACATTGGATTCCAATTAATAAAGATTGTTTCTGTATTGTTTGGACATTATGGAATCAAAACTGGACGCCTCGGTGGTTACATGCTGCTAATTTGAATATCATCATTCAGAATAAAGCTCACACTGGAATTTTGGGTATATGCAGTGTGAAATGAAAACAGCCTCTGTGTAGCTCAGATTTGATCCCTCATAGCGCTTTTTATTAATGCTCTACTTCCCTTCTATTTATCGCATATGATACCAGAATAAAACAGAGAACCTCAGTAATCGCTTAGAGGTTGGACAGTCACACTAATGATTGAAACAGAGTCTGGCCTCTGTGTGTAAGTCTCAGAAAGGATTATAATAAACTGTCTTGTTATGTAATGCTGTTTTCTCCACTTAAAATGTATTAGAGGAAAATTACAAATCTCTTCCACCATGTGTTTGGCAGTTGGAGACAGGCCAGTGTCTGATATTGTGTATTAATGTAAACTTAAATGTAATTGTAGAACTGTTTGATTTGATCTTTGCTTTAGGGATTCTCATGTTGTTGTTGTTGTTTTTTTAAATATGTTATTATCCTTCCTATGGTGTTACATGTTTTGCTGGCATTCTTATAAGCCAAGTGGAAATACTCATTGTCACACTAAAGTATTTTCATATCGACTAAATGCAGTATATGGAGTGTCTTTTTAATTATGTAATAGGCAAACAGGCAAAGAGGAACATTATATAACGTTATATAATGCGAATTACTGTACAGATTAAAATCTCACTTTCAATATACAACTAAACCATAAATAACATGCATAGTGTGGTCAATCATCTATCAAATTGTTTTTGAAACTCACAAACATTTTTCTTCTGTGAAAATTTGTTTTTTTTTAAAAAGCTGAATTCCTCGCCAAGGAGAAAACCACCAACGCTGCACAGACTCTGAATGCAACACTCTCCTGTCACAATGTGAACTGAACAGTTGGATCCAGATGCCAAGCAGAGGGCATCATGCAGCAGTACTTCCTGACAACAAAAATGCACCACAGAAACAAACAAAACAGATGACTAAACAAAGACTGAAGCCTGGATTAAAACACAAACTCATCTAAAGATGATTGGGTACAAGTGGAGAGGGGCCTGATAAACTCAGGCAAGGGGAAGAAGACAGTACTAGTATACACAACTTGTACAGCCATTTGAAAACTACAGTTAAGTTACACGTTGCTGTATTTAGGGGACAATGAATAGGAACATTTCACATTTTAATGTATATGCTCTTTGCAATTCTACAGCATATTGTGTAAAGGAAAAATACACTAGAGTCACTTATTGTGAGCAAGAAAGCTGAGCTTTTTGTGAGCTGTGCACAAATGTGAACAATATAACAGTACATATTGTAACTGAGCATGGGTAAAGCATTCTGGCACATCCAGATGTTCCTGTCTGTCTGGCCACATATTTTCATGCCTTGCAATACAGCTATGAAGGATTGTCCTGGAGTGGCGGATCCACCCTCTGCATGACTCTGCTGTGACGTCGCCACATGCTGCATCCACGGCTGCATCCATGGCTGCTAGCAGGGTCATTTGCACATAAAGAAAGGTATTTAGTTGCTTGATAGAATTTGATAACTAGTTCAAAATTTTTGTATGTAATGACTCAAGCAATGACATTAAGACTATTAAGTATTAAGGTTGAACTAAAGAAAAGCATTGAAGCGACTGAGGAAAAACTGCAAGTGAGATAACCAAATAGCCAGCCTGAACCGACATTAATGTTATCTTGCTAGCAAACAGCATGCTATTTATTTAAGTGACTAACAGACATGACATCAGTCATGATGGATACATTAGCAATAAAATTTAACAGTGCTCCAGTCACACAATTTAAACATTAATAGTCCCATGAGCCTTTGCGCTTCTAACTTGGAACTGTCACCAATCATATTGGCTGTTCCCTCACGAGATGAGACGTTCAACCGGTTACAAGCCAAGCATATGTCAGTATTTTGCATTTCCATTGGCTGAGTGTGGGTAAGTGTATGTAGTTTATGTCAGGGTGGAATTTCTCCTTTTAAACACATCTGATAGGTATTAGCTCCATTTGGAGTTGAAATATAATATTGGTATTGTTGGAAAGGTGAAAAAAAAAAAACTTTCATTTGAGGGCTTCAAAAGCAAACTGCCTATGGGTGACCCTAAGTCAGCCTTAACAAACAGCTCTGTCTAAACAGAGCATTTTAATCCTACCCTGTTATTTGGAGGAGTGCAAAAGGAGTAGTTGCACAACTGGTCTTCTGTTTACACAAAGATAAGGACATTTGAACTGGCTGATTTACCAGTGTTTAAAATGAACATGGGACCTTCTGACATTTCTATGCTCTTTTAAAATAGCTTTTTTTTCCTTTTTGTTTGTTTGTTTGTTTCAATTGCCGACCCTATTTGGATTTTTACACATGAGTGCATACAGGCTGCAGAAAATCAAGGGTCATATTTTGACTGAAAACAAGGTAAGAATCATTTATTTACTAAAGAATACGTTATTTACTAAACTTAAGAACGTAATGGCAATAAAATCTATTCTGATTCTAATAAAATTCCATACTGTTTGGTGATCAAGGGGAAAAAAGGTATATTATCATTATAAATTCATTTTATTAAATTGTGCCTTGCGACATATGTCAACAACTACAACTCTGTGGTTGATTGTGTAATACAAGGAAGTGGTGAACCAGATTCAGGCATATTGAAACTTGATTGTCAGATATAATAAATCATTACTTAGTTATATTCGATTTAACTTTCTAGTACTTTTCAATATGTTTATATTAACAAAACTACAAATCTGAATAAAAATCAGTCATCATTATCAAGCAATGTCTTTGGTTTCCAGGCGCAGGATTTACTCTTTGCATTCCCAAATAACTTCCATACTATAAATGCAATATATACTGTAACTATACAGTTTTTGCCAGCGTATGTATGAAAATGTCATCATGCTACAATGTCTAATGCATTTGCTTGAGAATCACATTATCGGTGTAGAGTCTAACTTTTGTTTTGGATTTGTAGATCACAGGAATGACAGGCTCACCCAATCCTCTGACTGTTCATGTGCTAAATACTGCAATAGGTGTTCCTGGCTCAAACATGGCACTCACTCTCTACAGACAAGACTCTTTCACTAATGCCTGGAGTCTGATAAGCACCGGGTAAATGCATCACACAATATGTATGCCACTAACAATGGACTAGTGAGAAAGTATGGTGACGGTCACATGAAAAGCTTAAATGCTACTACTGAACAACATGTATCTTTGTTCATAAGTCTTTCACCATATATTGTCTTAACAGGATTACTAACGATGGTGGACGGTGCACTGGGCTCATCACCAAACAAATGTTTACACCTGCCGTTTATAAAATTCATTTTGAGACTACGCAATATTGGGAGAGCATGGGACAGACCTGCTTCTACCCATATGTTGAGGTGAGAAAAGGTTGCATTCCTCAGCTGCCATTGTCAGGCATACCGCTGATGATTCTGATTTCATTTCGATGTTACCATTAGTTCAAACTACATCAGCAATTTACACACTCATTTAAGCTGATGTTATCAAAAGTCTTATGTGTAGTTGTTGATCGCCTTTATGTTTGCCATTTTATTGCAGATTGCCTTCACTGTGAATGATTCTGGACAGAAGTATCATGTGACTCTGCTCCTGAGTCGTTTTTCTTTTAGTACATACAGAGGGAGCTAGAGATCGTCCTCCACCCATCACCTGCTTACAAGCAAAGGAAGTTGTAATAAGAACATATTTCAGCTCAAGTGGAATTTTCTCAAGACAAAAGCCTTCACATGAATGATTCTTTAATTTCAATATGTTTATGAAAACTTTTTTTTGCAACTAAATGTTTTATCTATTTTTAGTTTTTACCCATTAAATAAATGTGATTTTTTTTTAATGATTTAACATAGATTTAAATGATAATTTTGGCCGAAATAAATATTATCGTATGCATGCATACATGATAATCTTTATTAAAAACAAAACAACAAAAAACTTCACCCTGTCGATCTCAAGGCCATTCCCAGCACCATTACTTATTAATAACAACAGCAACTATCTATAGTATAACAAACAATAAAGTTGACATATGACGAGCATGTTTTTTGCATGTATCAATAAATTGTTATTTTGCCTGGAAAGTACTTTCTCAATATCATCGATGCTCTACGTTCGATTGCTTAGACTTGCATTGTGGATCGCTTTGTCGGTGTTGATTACATTCGCCTGACATTGGTTGGGCCTTGCTGATAAGAGTATCTATCACTTCAGTCTCTTTTAAGTTTTGCACCAACAATACTTTCGCAAATTATGGCTGAGGACGAATTGGCGGCGATTAGGCGGCGAAGGGTGGCGGAACTCCAGGCGCAGAACGAGGTACGAGAAACACGAGCTAGCAAACGTGTTAGCGCCAGCCTTAAAAGGAGTTCAGTATGGTCCGGGCTAATGTTGCTAAATCAGTCATCTCCGCTCAACCATCCCTTAGGCGAGGTCCATGGCTCCTCTAAGCGAGACATGGGCCTCGCCTAACGCTTAAAGTTGTTGACTTGATGTTGACCGGCCACAGTAATAACAAACAAAGCAGATTAGCCCTGCTGCCATTAGCTTGACAGCTCGATTAGCACACACACACACACACCCCTCTGGTGATGACAGTGCTAGCTGTGCATAAGTGAACTAAATGTGAATGTAACGTTATCAAATTCAAACGTAGTCAGCAGGCTGATGAACATTATTATTGGGATATTTTTTGAATGTAAAAATGGAGACTAAAATGAGCAATTACTCAAGGGTTTTGTTTTGTTAGCTTAAAGGGTAACATAACCCCCCCCCCCCCCCCCCACATAGTGTTTGTAGGCCATCGTTCAAAGTGGAAATATTAAGTTGTTAAAAGATTATTCATACTGTTCATTAAATAATATGCATTTGTGTGTGGACAGTAAGAATTACTTATAGAAGACAAGTATTAGTGAAATTATTATTATTCAGATTCTGCTTGTGGCTGAAGCAGTAGACCTTTTAATGTGCATTAATCTGGTGTGAAATCATAGTCCTAGTTATACGTGATCCACTTGAATGCAGAAATGCAACACAAATGTGATGGTGCTGTCTCGCGTTCTTACAGGATGCTCCAAATAATCAGCAAGCGGAGGAGAAACAAAGGTAGGATGTGATTATTAATGTAAAGGTAGAGCTTTCATTTTGATGTCGCACACTTTCTTCATCTCTCAATAAATAAGGAAAATATATGTCTGCACTGAATCATCTGCAAGCAATTGTGAGATTATTGCTGTTACAGAGTCACGGCACATCTTAAAGCAAAGTTATGAACAATAAACCACTAATTAGAGCTGCAGGACTGCGCTAGTATTATGATGGCTTTACATTTTCATCAATAGGTTTTTGTTATATTTTTACAGAACACAGTTGTATATAAAATGAGGAGCAAGTAGATCTGACAGTTTATTGTTACTTTTTATTCACAGAGAAAATGAAATGAAGAACTCTATATTGGCTCAAGTTCTTGACCAGTCTGCCCGTGCTAGATGTAAGTGTGCTCTCAGAATCTTTGTTCCACTTGTATTAAGGGATCCCACTTTTAATTAATTATGCACTTTTCAATTGAAAGAAAATGCATTTTTAAAATTAGTTTTCTTCCACTTGTACAGTATAAAAGATTATTTACATATTATTCTATAATCTATTATCCTATTTCAAGCAAAATAGTCTAATAATTTGCTGGTTCCAGTTTCTTAATTTTAAGGAATAACTAATATATACTATAGACATAATCTGAGGATGTCACAAATTATTTGAGAAGTACACAGAGAAATACCATGTGCATGCGAACACAAGGTGGTGAAATAAATTTATTTTTGCAGTAAGCAATCTTGCCCTGGTGAAGCCAGACAAGGCCAGCAGTGTTGAAAACTATCTCATTCAAATGGCTCGCATGGGACAGTTGGGGGGAAAGGTAAGTAAATCTATCTTTAATGAAGAAGCAACTGATCTTGCCAATCTTCCATGTGCCAGTGGTACAATTGTACAGTTTCCTCCCTTTTTCAGATTTCAGAGCCGGGCTTGATTGAGATTCTTGAACAAGTCAGTCAACAAACAGAAAAGAAAACAACTGTCAAAGTAGGTTCCGATGAAAACATCAATGTTTGATTCTTTATCAGTCACTTGTCAATCTTCCAACTTCAGCTTGCATGCTCTGTTCTTGTCAGTTCAACAGACGGAAGGTGATGGACTCAGATGATGAGGATGATTAACTTTACATTGGGGCCCTGGAATAAACTGAGAAGATATGCTTTACTGGGACTCTGAGGGTGTCTGACTGGCTGAATCCTGGGATGCTACATTAACATCTGGGTGTCTATGAAAGTACATACCAAGAGGGAAGAAAAACAAAATTGAGTTGGCATACTCGGTGTCAAAATAAGTCATGCTTTGTAATACATTTGTTATAAATATGTACTGCTTGCATTTTACCCCTGATGGCTCATCTACTCTCTGAAGTTACTCTTTCTTTATTTTTACGTTGGTGTGTTCTACAAACAGAAGAAGCTGGATACTACATTTTATCTGGACTGTTCTGTGAATATTACATATTGTTCTCAATCAGGACAGACACCCCATGCTGAATGTAGCACTTGGATATTTTTATTTTTTTCCATCACAAACGTTTACATAAAGGAAGCCTTAAATTAAAATGGTTGTGGTGAAATACATCCACAATGTTCAGTTGTTTTAGTAAGTTTCAGCCACTATTTCAAGAGGATTGTTTTTGGCTTTTTTCTCAAGCTAAAATGGGTAAAGGCACACAATTATTACAGAACAGGAAGCTTTACGGCTTAACGGTTTCCTCACCACCATACATGACTCATTGTACTATTTCATTTCAGTTTCTCAAATGTATCCACATACTTTTGGAATAAAAAGTACAAAGATAAGATTTATTTTATCATTAGTAAGACGTTCTCTTTGTCAAGTCCAAAAATCTGGCAATTATTATTTGTTGCCACAATCAGCGTAAAAACAAATTAGAACAGAATAACCGAAAGGAACACTTAACTGGAATTAATTTGAACAATTTACGCCTACTTATCCAGCTTGCCAAATTTTGAATTACTATAAAATATTTTAAACTATATATATCGCTGTAAGCCACTTGGAAGGTGGGAAGGAGAGGGAATCTTGTGCTGGCATGACTTAAAGTATAAAATCGATTCATGTAGTGACCTTTGTTGTATATTGCATTATTTACATTCCGTACATAACAGATCGGGGTAACTTTAATCATGTAAAAGTATATATTTATGGAGTCATTGAATGCGGCACCGCATGTACTGTTATATTACCAGCTGGATGGATCGATCCAAACTGGTTCAGCCCACTTTCCGCACGACCGTGGTGAGATGATCTCTCATTGGTTAGGGTTAGGGTCTCAGCTCTGATTCGTCGCGATGCTGACCACGTGTTCAACACCGACCAATCGAGAGAGACCTTTCGAGGAGCTCTGCCACAGTAAGGTTGAGTGATGTTAGCTAAACTCTCACTGCTGAACACCAGAGTTTTGTTACACAAACAAGTTTCGCTGTATTGTGAGTATTCGGGTACGGTTTATATAAATATAAATATAGACTGCAGATAAACCGAAGTCAATATGGACAAGCTAAACGTAGTTACGTGTTCGGCTCCTGTGAACATAGCCGTCATCAAATACTGTGAGTATCGCTCTAGTGCTCAGCCCTGCTTAAATCAGGCTCAAACTGCTAAATCCTGTTTAATCTTCAATACTTGGGTTTCTTGTATGGTGACTTGTGTTCACTCTCTTACTGCTATACCTTAGATGGGTGAATTTAATGTTGAGTGAATGAATGAATGTATTTGTTAGATAGAATGTTAGAGTACAAGTACAGTCACACGGTAGCATGTATTACAGTACAAATACAGTCAAACATCCTGTCTAAGAGGAGCGTTTCAAAAAAGCCCTTGCGGTCTTGTTTCCGTTGAAAGTCCTTCGTACATAAATCATCCACAATTAACAATACAAATTTAACAATGCAAATACAAATAAAACCAATATTCAATTGAGCATATTCTTATTGTTTTATTTAAGTATTGTTTTTGTGTATGAAACTTACTTTTCAGGGGGGAAGAGACATGAAGAATTAATTCTGCCTATTAACTCATCTTTGAGTGTCACATTGCATCAAGACCAGGTATTGAAATAAACTACATTGTTGTCATTCAGACTGAGTCTGGAAGAAAACTGCTTTCTTTTTCATTGTGTTTTTTGCTTCTGTCCAGACTTATCCATGTTTGCCTGCGATTTTATAAACACCACAAATATAAGGTTGATTTAGTAATGCTCGTAGAAAAATTTGATTCCATTCACTTGTAGCTTCAGTTCAGTCTTTAATTATATATGTTTTGCTTATGGTCTGAATTCTGAAGCATTCCTGACAATACAACATAGCTTCAATATCTGTGTGTTATAGTTTTCATTAAATTTACATTTTAAATAAGCCAAGAGCATGATTCCAGTTGAGGTTGAACTTGGATGATGGGTAAAATAAATTATGTTATAGACAATATGTGGATATCTTGATAAATTATCATATCTGGCAGTTTAAGATTGATCTGCTTTGTCTTCCTTCCGATAAGATGAAAACAACCACAACAGTCGCAACCAGCAGATCATTTCTCGAAGATCGAATATGGCTCAATGGCGTAGAAGAGGACGTAACCCATCCAAGACTACAATCCTGTCTGAGAGAGAGTTAGTCTTTCATTTTTTTTTTATGGCTGAGAAGAAGACCAAGCAGAGTGCAGGTCGTCACGTCGTTTTCTTGTGTTTCTGTATTTAGTCCGACGATTAGCAAGGAAGAGACGTAATGATTGTGACCCCAATTTGGATTCGACCAGCTTGTCTCACAAAGTCCACATCTGTTCCGTCAACAACTTTCCCACTGCTGCTGGCCTTGCTTCTTCAGCTGCTGGATTTGCTTGTCTCGGTATGTTTGTGTGTAAACTCTGTTTTCGTGCATCAGCATACAAGAAGACAAAGTCATGCAGATGCCTATTCTTCAACATGACGCATCCATTTCTTTCTCTTGATTTTAAGCGATGTGCTCATCTCACTCGCTCTCCTCTATCTGTTGCAGTTTACACGCTGGCCCAGGTTTTCGGCGTAGAAGCGGAGTTGTCTGGCATTGCTCGGCAGGGTTCGGGCAGCGCTTGCCGGAGTCTGTATGGAGGGTTTGTCCGGTGGATCATGGGACAGAAAGAGGATGGCATGGACAGCCTGGCCCAACAGGTGGAGCCAGAGACTCACTGGCCTGAGCTCAGAATCCTTGTCCTTGTGGTAGGTCTTTCTGTGCGTTTGAAAGAGAAAGAAAACGACAAAATCGCATAAAAATGTGTTCCAAATGTGTACTGTGAAATAAATTTGTTTATTTCTTACCTCTATAAAATATTTTTTTGATGTAATGACTAGCAATAAAAAAAGTTATGCCTGTTTTTAATAATGCATTGTGCCACAGGTTAGTGCTGACAAAAAAGCAGTAGGAAGCACCTCTGGAATGCAAACCAGCGTACAAACAAGCTGCCTCTTGAAGGTAATTTGCTCTAATTCCCATGATTGGATGTGATTGTATTACTGTAAATACTTTTTGTACTGTTTTTCCTGCTATATATTGAGAGATTGTGATTCTTTTTACCAGTTTTTAAAGAGCTATTCTGTCTGTCTTTTCTCAGCATCGTGCCGAGTCTGTTGTCCCAGAACGAATGGTAGAAATGACTGCGGCAATACGGAGAAAGGACTTTGCTGCATTTGCTGAACTAACCATGAAGGACAGTAACCAGTTTCATGCCACCTGCCTTGACACGTATCCTCCCATCTTCTACCTTAACCATGTGTCTCAAAAGGTTATCAGTTTGGTGCATCGGTATAACCGACACTATGGCGAGACGAGGGTGAGCAACTGTAATTAACGCTAAATAAATCATGTCTGTGTAAGTTGTTGGGTTTTTTCTGTTATTTGGACTGCTGTGGATTTAGTAAAAAAGAAAAAGCGGTCTTGTGATACAGAAATGTATGGGATGACTTTGTCACTCAGAAAGCAGAATACGATGGTGTGTTTGTTTCCATACAGGCGTGTTACACTTTTGACGCAGGACCCAATGCTGTGATCTTCACTCTGCAGCAGCATCTTCCTGAGTTTGTTCAGGTGGTTCATAACTTCTTCCCCCCAGAGACCAACGGAGGACGGTGAGTTGACTGTTTCCAGGCTTACTCGGTTTGCGTGTCAGTCGACAAAATGTTTCTCGTATTGAAATGAATTTATGTATTTCAATTATGAGCTCTATTCATAAATACACAATGATGTATGTAGTGTTTGCCCATGAATGTTCTGTTTATAATTATGGAATGTCTTTCATCTTCTATAAAATGTGTCTGCAGGTTTGTTCAGGGTCTTCTAGTTGGCCATGTTGCTCTCTCTGAGGAGCTGAAACAGGCTATCGACCTAGAGCCAACGCCAAAGGGAATAAGCTATATTATTAGCACCAAGGTACACGAACGTGTGATCCTTCTGTTGCGCGCTTCTTTTGTCAGTTTTATTTTAACCCCTTAACTGAAGTTATCCTATTCTGGTCTACGTCTCTGTGTGTCTTTCTGAAGATTTAACATTCTATTGGCTGAGGATGTGATATAGCATTTGTCAGATAGTGGTGGGTAGTTGAGTGTTGGTAGCGCTGCTGTTTTCAGGCTAGATTTGATTAAAAACTATCTTATAAATTGAAATGTATTTTTAGATGTTAGTTCAGATGTGTTCTCTGTTCTCTATTCTCTCTCATAAGATAGAGACATAATGTAGTTCCTTTTTTGTGTTCAAGGCTGGACCGGGCCCTTGCGTTGTGGACGATCCCACTCAGCAACTACTCGGATCTGATGGTTTGCCTAACATAAACTGCCTGATGCCCTGCAGCCCTGGAATAACAAAGATTAAATGAGCAATAATAATGTACAAATAAAAACATGCAGTAATTTAATGTAACCATGTTTCTATGGACTGCAACAGCAACAGCAGACGTCTTGTTCATTAAATTATCAAACCTGCGTGTGTCTCATGTCAGTTTATTTCTCATTGTCATCATCACCAATGTCTGTTTGGTAAATTGTCAGCAGGATTACACAAAAGCCAATCCAGGCATTTCTGTAAAACCTGTTTCTAACAGAACGATTCCAGTAAATGTTTGGAATGGATCCAGATGGACGCGGACAGATTAGTTAAAAACAATATGCAGCGCGTCCCTTCGCCCCTCCTGCAGTCTCGCGCTCTTCGGAAATGACGACAGAATAAGCCCCGCCCCTTTCAGCCAGCTCATCTACATTCCCCAAAGCTGGTAGAAAACATTTGTTTCCTTGTAACAGGTGGGGTAGGAAGTCAGCCGTCGGCGGAGCGGCTCAGGTAAACGCGATGGGGAAAATCGAGTGGGCGATGTGGGCCAACGAGCAAGCTCTGGCTTCAGGACTCAGTGAGTATAAGACTTTAAGTTAAAAAAACAAATATTCTGGGCGTTTCACTAGTAAATCTAATAACGTATATGAAGTTGAAGCCAAATAGAAAAGTTTTCTTTCTTTTTTTGCTGCCTACACCGGTTTATTATTGGAGTAAATTCTATTCATTAGTATTAATTTTAATCACAGAATACAATTAAATCGTTGAAATGAACCCACTGCTTTCATAATAAATGTGACATTATGAAAAATACAATATTTAGAAACTGCAACTCGAAGTGGAATCGATTTTCCATGTGCTTGTGTCTTTAAATTGTGTCATAAGTTACACAAAAGAAATGTCTTCAAGTTTTAATTTTGACCTTCCTGTTTCCTCATTTCAGTTCTTCTCACTGGAGGCATTGTGGGGGTGGCTGGACAGTTCAGAGGATGGCAGATTGCTGCCTATGCAGTGTATCCTTTATAGTTTGCATAAGAAACAGGAAGCCATTTATTTTATTATTATTTCTTTTATTCAGCCTTTATGCAACAGCTTTCATGTATGTTTAAAATGTAAAAAGCCACGCACCGACAGGAATAAGTGTCGTTTTGATGACTAAATGTAGATGAGCTGACTAAACTGAAATCACAACCCATGTTTACTTTTGGCAATGCTTGAACCAATATTTTTCCGTACATAAATCGTGACCTTTCACTTGTGCAGTTTTACCTTGTTGTGCTCGTGTTCTCCTTCATATCAGAGCCTGCCCAGCTGTCATTTACTCTTCCCTCTGGAGCAGCTCAGGTTCTACCGATGTTGTTTTGTTAAAAATGGTTTCAGTGTCTTCTTTTCTTTATTATGTGACTCAGTGAAGCCCGTAAGATGAAACGGCCTTAACAGTTAACCAGCGCTGCTGGGGTGTTCGTGTGTCTACTTGAGTATCCCCGGAGCAAGAAGGCCAAGGGCACGAGTGTGCAGAGACCGTAAGAAGTTTGCTTCTCTTTATGTAAATTCATGTTGTCTTTTTCAACCTGTATGTTTAACACTCAGGCAAATTCTGCACATATTGTCAGTGAAGCTTTTCGCTCACTCCTGTCTGTTGAATTTTGTTTTTTGTTTCTCAGGGCCCAGTACTGCTTCACTATTTGCGTAAAGGCATTCGGTCCACTGACGAGGAACTATTATATTAGAGCAGGTTTACATGCAGCGTGAGTTCATTATATGAGCTGCCGTCTTTTGCTGGGCAGCATTCCTCTGATTCACAGTCAGCCTCTGGCAAAAAAAAAAAATATACAAATAAAATTATTATCGTCTGCTGTTCTCAAATGTCCATTTGTCTTCCGCAGCATCTGTGTTCCTGGAGCTTTCATGCTTGCCACTGTCCTTGGATGCGTCTGCCTAGGCATTGCCAGTCTCATCTACCTTGTGGTAAGTTTTTTCTTTTTTCTTTACAACATAAAGCTCCATTACTTAACACTGTCAACTTTGACAAACCCTGCACGGTGAGGCAGGAAGTGGCCCGTTGAGGGGGAAACACAGAAATGGCAACGAGGAAGAGATCGGATCATTATTGAAACCTGTGTTGAGACACCGCCTCGCGGTTTTGAAATCATACCAGTTAGGGGAGTGACTTGACTTGTAATATTAGTCAACCATAAATAGCTTGGATTCTTTATCAACTTCTCATCACGTAGGCAGCTATCCGGGGTGAACACTGGGAGCCCAATGTTCCAGTGAAGGAAATCCGACAGCCAGTTGCACAAAGCATCAAGAATCCTCCTCAGAACCCGCCTCCAAGACCTCCTGCAGAGATGCGCAGAAAACGGGTCGATGACCTGGAGGGAGAAGCCTATGACAACCCCATCCCTGTCACTGATTAACCAGCCTACTGCCCCATCCTTTGTGTCACCTACCCTGACCCCCTGAGATCTCGGTACATTTAAATCCATAAAAATCAGTCATGCTGGGATGCCCACCAGAGGCTGTGATTATGGATTAAAAAAAATGTTTTGCTTGCTGTTAAATGAAGCTTGTAACTGGTCTATAAATTAGCTCCATACCTTTTTATAGCTCAACTTCCAGAGAAAAGTCTTCAATGCAGAGAAAATGTCTCTTGGCAAGAAGTGAGAATTCAAAAGACACTGGGTGAAGTTCATGTCTTGTTTTATTTTTGAGAAAAACCAAAGAAAAAAACCCTCAAATTGTACCTGCTGTTGGTGTTTTTACTGGGATTATAAAAGTGCAGCACTTGCCTTCTGCTCCAACCGTCATATATTTTAAGCTGCATTTCATTAACTGTGTTGTGTTGCCAGGTAACACTATATTGCACTTACACTCTGTTGCTGACGTGGACTTTTCTGTTTCTCAGTGTGTACTCGCGTTATATACTGTGTAACTACATAGTTTGCCAGTACAAAAGTGACACACTTGTGTGGCTGATATTAAGGTTTCATTATGTTCTCTGTAATATCATGACTTGTAGATAAATTCAATTTGCACTCTGATTTCTGATCTGTCATTTAGACTTTCATGTATCCTGGTTTGCCCTGGAAATTTATTTCAAGCAATGCAACTTCCTTGTTTCACAATGCCACTTAATTTCAACACTTGAGAAGTTCCCTTTCACACCCAAAGAGTCTTTCTTAGACGTTGCTGTGCTGCTCTGTTTTTACAGAACTATTAGAAAACATCATAGGAACTTGAGGTTCTCTAGTTCCAAATATGAAGAATGTTGGCAATGGTTGACCTGGAGAAGAACCAGGCAGAGATGGAGATCAAACACAAAGCTGGTCAGATTGCTGATCTTCATCTGAGCCTCCAATCCCAGACCCAAAAGTCTGCGTTTTAAAGAGATGCTCACCAAGAAGGAGGCCTTTGAGAGGGAGCTGAGCGAGTGGGGGGAACAGTTTGAGAAAGAGCTCACTGAGAGGAGGGAGGAGGCGCAGAAACACGAGGAGTTCCGATCCCTCAAACAAGACGACGTCCAGTCACGGGTGAGCTGCTCATTGATTCAGTTTAGTTCCACAACACTTCATATCAAACCTGAAGTTTGATACTGAAGGTCGGAGATTCAGACTGACATCAAGACTAAAATAATGAACACACACAGTGATGGATTCTGTATCAATATGTTTACTCAATCAGAGGGGCTATAAACACATGGATGGATAAAAGAAGAAAGTTCCTGCTACAGCACTTCCTCAAACCTTTTGTTGTTGTTGTTGAGACCATAAACAAAGAACTGTGCCCCCTAGAGGCGGGGAAAATGCGTTGTCAGGGGCCTCACCGAAGGGACCAGAGGGTGGCAGCATCACAAGGATAATAGATAGCTGTTGTTGAAACCACGAAGAAGAAGCAGAAGAAGAAGAAGAACTAATCTCGAACATTGACGTGTATGTGTTCGAGCAGTTGACAATGTCGACTCGGGCTCTGCGGAGGCTGAGAGGGAAGCAGCGCGGCCAGGAGGCCTTGAGAAGCGGGGATTTAACTTTTTGTGACGTCCCTGAGGAGGACCAGGACACGGCAAATGCGTCTATCCAGACCAAAACAAGCCAGAAGGCAAAGAGAGACAGGGCTAAAAAAGACGTCACTAACATTTATGAATTGGTAAGGTGAAAGTGTAATTCCCAAAATGTACCGGGTCAAACGTGAACTTGTAAACGCTACTTGTCCAGTGACGTTCAACATTGCTAGCTGGAGTTAGCCGTGCGGCGTTAGCGTAACTGTCAAGTTTTATGACTGCACTCAAATGCTTAGCAGCTAGGATTAGCTAGCAAAATGTCATCACGTTAGGAAAGTACTGAGACGTAGCCTGCTTCATAACAATTCGAGAAGTAAAGCTTCAGCGCAATTAAAATGTCCACAAACGACACGTGACAGGAAATGGAGATGCGTAAACATGATGCAACATACCTCTATACAAGCTATTCTTAGTTAAAGACAGTTATACATTCTGTATTTGAACCAGTTTCAAACCTCAATTGTGGATTTGTACAGGCCTTGTCTTAAAAACAAACACTAAAGAACGCGATGCCTCTTCAGTTCAAAGTCTACCTTGTATATAAAGACTTGTTTTGACAAAAATATTTATTTGAAACACACTATATAGTTTATTTCTACAGCCAAATGGACTGTTTGAACATATGGATTTGGTTTTTTGATGATGAAGCAAAGTCCCTATGAATCAAGACATCACGTCATTACTGGTCTATATCACTGTAGTGTATAAACTGTATATTTAAGACTTGAAAGGAAGATTCATGCAGTTGTCAAATCAAAAGTATCAGTCACACATGTAATTTCATTAAAATCCACTTTTCAATTTATGCTAATATTAATGGATATGTCACAAGTGTAACAGGTTGTATTATAAAATAATTAGATTTAATGTAGGAGCTATTTACACCAACTAGTAAACAGAAAAGCTACTTATTTCCTAACCTTAAATATTAACTATTGGTATTTTCTACAAGCCTGCAAATAGTGCCTCTCATTTGCATTTGTGGTAGATAACTTTGAATCACATACATTTTCTTGCCCTTTGGAATGCACAAATCCTCTCCACGAGTAGCGGTTACTCTTAAATTATTGTAACTATGATATAAGTTCAAGAAAAGATGTCTTTGTTGGAGGAATATTTTCAATCTCGATGTGGTTTTCATCTATTGTTTTTAGATGGTTGATGCAGAAAGGATTTCCTCTGATGAAGAGACAGAGAATGTGGATGTGAATAAAGCTAGCAGCGTGGAAAGTAACAACGGAGACATCGAGAAACCAGATCAGAAGCAAGATGAAGGGACACAGAAAAAGGTGCCGGTACATTTGAAATAATGTTAGAAGGTTGTTTTTCCTCTTCATTTCAGATTTTACCAAAATATTCTACTAACAAATGCACATATTTGTCTTTTTTATTTAACAGTGTGGAGATAGAGTTAAAAAGAAGAAGAAAAAGAAGAAGAAGACAAAAGTCACTTCAGAAGATGGAGAGGTGAATATTTTCTAAAATGATTTGCAGTCTTTTTTTAAACTGGAACAACTGATTCATGTTATTTCATAATAATTTAACTGCATAAACAATCATTTCCTCTGGTGAATGAAGTGAGGAGACACATATATGATCTGATTCCATGTTTCCTGTCTGACCACACGTCATATTTCAGTTCCAGATTATGACTCAAAAACTGTTTTCAATTAAGTCAGTGTTTTTTGACCTACAGGAAGTTGCACCAGATGATAACATTGATTTAATACTGGAGAACCTTGAGAAATCCAATGGTCTGAGTTTGCAAAGTGAAGATTGTGGAGGCTCTGACCGAAAATCGGCCCTCCACGTGGAGCACAGGTGAAGAGACCAGCACCTGTCATGCAGACGGACTAAATGGATTCACATCAGACGTTCTTTATTTTATTGGCTTTTATTTATTTCTCCACCCACTAGAGTTTGCTGTTGACAAAACAGTCCTTACTTTTACACACACACACACACAGGCGCGCACTTTTTTCTCTACGAGATTACTCTTGTAACTTATTAAATTAAATGTGTTCAGTTCTGTGGTTCAAAAATAAAGACAGTTAAACATGAATTTTATGAACATGGACTAAAGTATTCTAAAAATTCCTAGTTCCCGACTAATTGCCACGCGTGATATAATAAACAAACATTGTTGTAGGCCTTGATTTCCACCATGAGGTGGCGCCTTTGGCTCATTTTAGAAACAGCTATTCTAAGGAAGCAGTGTCTGGGGAGAGGCTGCATTGAATTCCTGCTGGTTAAAAGTGTTGCAAGGCCAGATCAGACCAGGCTGTATGAGAATCAGCATAAGATTTCAGGTCCGCTCCTGTTTCAGAGTCGTAAACGCACACGCAGAGAGAGATCTGAACTCTGCAGAGACTGTGGAGGGTCCATTAAATTCACTCCATACACAAATGCTTACCGTACGTGTTTAACGGTTGCATGCACATTTCATATAGCGTCCATCCTAGCATGATTGCTTGTTTACTGAATCTTTCCTTTAATTACTTAAATACTGGATGTTCATCAGTGGATTTGTTCTACCTCTTGGCATAGAAGCATAAATAAATAAATATCAGAATAATACACTGCACTTTTTTTTTAAAGCATTGGTGCTGTTAAGTTTAGAGCAGACTTCTAAAGTTTGATTTCCTTTTGAATATATTTTTCTCCATAGTTTTGTGTATTGAATATAATTTTCTGTGTCAATTCATTAGGAATCTTAACCCAGAGACGGAGCTGAAAAGATATTTTGGGGCACGGGCTGTTCAAGGGGATCAGAGGTGAAAATCAAATGTTTGTTCTCCTCCTGTGTACACATGTATTCTTGCTCTTGCTTCCATGTCCAAGGAGCTGTTGTTTTCGGTCCAATTTGCTTATTATTAGTAGAACTTTGATCAAACTAGTAGCTTGATTTTCTGAACCATTGGCGGATGCCTTGGCTCCGGATGTGTGGACGCTCTGGCTTTTACTTGTTTTCTTCTGACAGACCCCGACAGAGAAACAGACCGTTTCACCGTAGCACCTGGATGACCAGCGTTAAGGACAGCTGGCCTCGTTACAGCCGCCCAGGTAGACTTTTCCTTACAGTCGTCTTGAATATAACTTTTACACAAATAATTTACTCGAGAGCTATATTTAAGTATATATTTTGTTTTAGTAGATTACTTACATTCAAAAGTTTTACTTATAGAAGAAAATGTATACAGATTAATTAAACCACAACTAATTAGTTATTTTGGTACCTTGAAATTAGCCGTTACCTTCTATATTAAAACTAACTATTATGCTAAATTGTCCATATGCATCTATGCCAAAGGAACTAAAGTCATATGTTGCTCTTTACTGTCGAGGCATTGTTCGGTAAACTACCTTCAGATATTAGTTATTTTTATTCCTGCAAATGCAGCACCATATTCACATGTCGGATACTTTTACACATCCCCCCCGGTTGCACGCAGAGCTTTCTTAAAACTGGTTTGTCCTTTCATGCTCCTTGGTATTAAAATCAAAATCACATTAAATGCATTTCATTCTCTGAATACTTTTAAACTTCTTCTACATGCTTGCCCTGAAGTAAATGTCTTTTATAGTTTTGGCCTTTTATGGAGAGTTATAATGCTATTTTGGGAATTTCCTGTTTGCCTCTTTTCTTTCATTCGTTGGCCCCTCTGATCCGGAAGCCCTGTTTACTGTCTCGCGAGATCGAATAGTCTATTGGAGGCGAGGGTCTGCAATCTCTGATTGTCTTTCTAGTTTATTTTGTGTGTGCTTTGTGATGTCAATTTTTCTGTTTTATTCATTTTAATCTCTTAATCTATGCTGCTGTCTTGATGAGGACTCCTTAGAAGAAGAGATATTATATGTACTGAGATGAATGATTTAGATCCATCATTATGAACTATGTACAAATGGAAAGCGAGAGCAGATAAACGATACCGAATAGCCTTGATAGCAAAGGTTGGTGACGTAAACTGGGAGCTATAAGAGCTTAAATTGCATGCTATTGTCTTTCTTTAGACATTGTTCTGAACTTTTTTTTGACGTCTCCACAGGAATCTCAATGACTTTATTGCAGTCGCAGGATGGTGCTCAGTACTTCACCTTTGAGCACAACCGTGACTACCAGCAAGTACAGTTCAAGTTCCTCGAGGCTGTCAAGTCTATGGACCCCAACAACATTGTGGTAAAAGACAAAGCTAACCTCTGCTGTGCACTTTAGTGTCACGAGGAGATAATAGTATTTGCGTATTATAAAAGGATCGCTGTTACCGTGACACCAGCTCGTCTTTCTGAGGTCTGGAATTACATGCGTCATTATATCAAATCATAACGCATTATAGCGTAGATATCCACACTACATATACACATAATTACGTTCATAGGCACATCATCTAAAAATATTTCACGTTTGGTCATCCACAAAACAGGACAACATTGAAATGATCATTACAGGACTATTGATCAGCTGTTAATGAAAGCTTTTCTTAAATTGTACTTGGTGCAGGATCGATGGATGTGCAGAGAGCAACTATTCCAATGAGTGATAGTATGATAAATGACAGTCTTTTTTAAAGCATTGGGTGAGGTAACATGATTTGTCCGGCACCTGTTCTAGTAAAATGACTGTGAAATTCACTATATTTAATAATCTGACCAGAATAAAGGCTGTTCTGAAGAATGTGACATGGGATCAGAGGAGGGGTGCTTTTCTTTCATTTCAACATGTGTACGGTATTTGTTTTAAGTGTGTTCTCAGACACTGTGTGTCTCTATAACTATCACCATTCTCTGCCCCCCCCCAGGTCCTTCTTCGGCTTAACCCTTACCACATCGATTCCCTGCTGCAGCTATCTGATGTGGGTCGCATACAGGAGGATCAAGAGTTGGCCAGAGACCTCATTGGTGAGGTTCTATTGTTTACATCAATTGAAAATGGGTTTATCCATAGGTAAAAAAAACCAAACAAACAATATATCCTACCTTCACCAAATTTCACACATAAATTAATAAAGGAAATTATTATTAATTGATATTTTTAAATGTAAATCAACAACTAGCAAGGTGATATTTTTTTTTGCTGGGTCATATCACACACAGGACTCTATTTGTTTTCAATGGAAGACATCTTGTGACTATACCAAAGAATATATCCAAAAACAATAGACTGCTGTAAGATCGCTAAAGCAACGAAGGATATCGTGGGCAGATACATTTACAGAATGTTTTTCTCCGGGGGTTTTGGCCTTGTGAGCGTTTCAAAGTTCTCGTCATAAGAGACTCTCATGAACTCGTGACTAAAATGCTTTGCAGACTGGGGGGATAATTAAACAAAGGTAACTTGTCTCATTCCGTAATTAATGTCAGCAGTTAACCTTTATCAGATGAGCTACTTTTTATGATCACGTGAAACAAAATAAATATTGTTGACTATCTGTTAGAGGAAATGGCCAAAACAAACTGATTTGGTCTTATGGTTCTGTGATTGTGCCTCCAGTATATTCAGTACATAGATGGCTGATGCTTTCATAAAACTGTCATAAGATTGTATTTGTTCAGGTGTGTTGCTTTCTCCTTTTCACCCCCCAGAGATGGCCTTGTACAGCTTTGAGTGTTCTTTTCACCCTTTATTCAGTCTGACCTCGGGTACCAGCAGACTCGATTATCTGAGGCCAGAGAACAGGTTAGGCGTTCGCTTTCCTTTCCTTACTTTGCATACTCGGGAAATTCGTGGGACCCCAGATTGTAATTAACAACCATCATCGATTCTCTATGTGCAGGGCCTTTTATCTGGCGCTTTTTAAGCACATGATGTTTCTAGAGAAGAGAGGATGCCCTCGGACGGCTCTGGAGTACTGCAAACTCATCTTGAGGTATGATAGAAAATGCTGAAACGGAGGGGAAAAACAAGCTGTAAAGTTAAAAGACAAATGCACAGGTAGACATAGTACTAAAAAAACTGCTTCTCCATTCAAGGTTAGCCAATAAAATAGCTTTTACCCCAGTGAGTCATTTCTGACGTTCATCTTTTCCCACTATTCCTGACCCACACACTTTCTACTGAAAGAAGGCAATTTTGACCCAGTCCTTAATTTCACATGTTGAAAAGTACGATATTGTAATAAGCAATAAGGTATAAATCATAATCATAATTAATCAATTCCTCCAGAGTATTGAGAAAGCCATATTAATTTTTTTCTGGAAGGAATAACCGCCAACAGTCATCATGTGCTATTTTGTTGATGTATCAGCTGATATTTGAATATGTATCTAATTTTATTAATTTGTTAGTGTCAGTATTGTCTCATGAAAGATGATTCAACAAATCAGAACCCCCCCCCGGCTGCCAGTAATAAACCTCTTTACATGACTAAAGTATAATTGCTGATGATCACGAGGGGTGTTTTCACGCTGCCAGTGCTTTCCAGCTTGAATTTTATTAGTTACCCTTTAAAAGCGGATCTTCTTCCTCTTTCGGCTTGTCCCGTCGGGGGTCTCCACAGCAAATCGACATTCTGGTCGATTACATGCTTAATTCTGGCAATTTTTTACGCCGGATGCCATTCCTGCCGCAGCCCTCTGCATTTATCTGGGCTTGGGACCGGCTCGTGGGAGACACGACTGCTGCTACCTCTGAGGCTGCATTAAAAGCGTATACTTATCTATGATTGCTTAAGTCTGGCTTCATGAAAGCAATATGTCTAGTGCAGAATAGTGGTGTTTTAAATACTAGCAGGTTTCTAAAGTTCTGTTTATTTCACACAGAGTGGGAACATCTACATTTAAGCCATGGCTGCGTTTGGTGATCTGTTGTTTGATTAAGTTATACTTACTAATCAGATGTATTTGTTTTCACTCCATCCAGTTTGGAGCCCGAATCTGACCCACTTTGCATGCTGCTGCTTATTGATTTCCTGATGCTACGCTCCAGAGAGTACCAGGCTCTTGTGCAGTTATATCAGGAGTGGGAGGTAAAGTTGTTTTTTTTTTTTTTGTGCCCCAAGAAGCCAGCAGATGCCGCAGGTTAAACTTGAGAACATAGTTCAAAATTAGAATATGACATTAACATTGTGCAGATGGGTCTCAGCTTAAAACTCTGTTTAGTGTTCTTAAATGCTTACAAATGTCAGTTTGCTTTGATATTGTTTCGGGTGAGGGAAAAGAGGATGCATTTTTAGTGGATGCCCAATGAAGACCTTTTTGGCTCACATGTGTGTTAATTCGAGTGCACCTTTGGTCAAAACACACAAATGGTTCACTTTTGCATTTCAGGAGCACAGGAATCTGTCCCAGCTGCCAAACTTTGCGTATTCCACTGCGCTTTGCCATTTCCATCTCAGCCAGCAGGAAGATATGGGTCCAGAGGAAAATGACAAGCAGAGACACAAAGCTGACCAAACGCTGCAGAATGCTCTCATAATGTTCCCTGGAGGTTAGACTGTTTGAACATTTAGATATCATTGGCTCTCCGTCCGTCCTTTGCATTGTTTGCGGTGATAATTGACTCGTATGAAAGAACTTGTTGATGAGCTGTGACCTGTTGTTGCTTTATATATGCCTGCTGCAGTCCTAATGCCCTTACTGGATCTGTGTACTGTGCAACCGGATGCCTCGGTCACCACACACGACTTCTTTGGGCCAAGGAGTCAGACAGGGTAATGTATGCTATAGTGACAATAATTTTTGAAATTTTTATTGTACAATTCAGTGGACAGGGACACATTTGACACTTTTCTAAGGACGGACATATTGCGTATTTAATTTGTTTTTGTCCATTTTGCTCTTCTGTTGTGTATTTCTCCACCTCTCTAGGCAACCCCCAGCCCTGGCTGAACTGACTGCTCTGTATGCGGGGAGGACTTTTACCTTATGGAAGGAGGCAGCAGTAATGCTATGGCTAGAAGAGTCTGTGAAAGAGGTGCTACATCGAGTTGATGCCAAAGACCTCCTCGTAGAGGACTGCCAAAACAAGTGAGATGTCAAAGAGCTGCTGGCCTGACCACATATTTGTACACTCCAGCTTGCATAATCATACCTGCATCACTGTTCCAGGAGAAAGCAGAGATACCAGAGTGCACCGAGAAACATCCATCGCCATGTCCTCCTCTCAGAGATCAAAGAAGCCATCTCAAGTCTACCTTTTGTAAGCAGAAACCGCATGGAAGCGCCGTTCACTGTATTCAGTTCGATCAATTTAATAAAAAAAAACATGTGCACAAGAGTTAAGGGATCGTCACTCACAACATGTAGCCTTTCAATCTGATCACTTCTCACACAGAGTGAAAAACACGTCTGACTTTAAACAGAGTATTTTACAGAATTCTGATAACTCTGGGAACCATTTTAATCTCTGAATTGTTGCATCCCAGGGTAAGTGGCTAGAGTCATGCTTAATTTGTTTGATGCACTCAGGAGGTGACGAGTCAGCCATTGATGGGCTTTGACCCCCTTCCACCACTGGACTCGGTAGTATCTTATTTCCAGCCAGAAAGGTAATGGAAGACCGTTAAAACTGTGCGCACGAAGGTTCCACGCCAGTCAAAAGAAGTTACAAACATCGTAGTTTAGAAACTGGACTCCGTTATATCATCAGTGTGGTTTATTTTGTGTTTTATAGGCACGTTGGTGCAACCAGTGAGAGTACGTTGTCGCTCTTCTTCCGGTCTTTGCTGCCAAACTTCAACCTTCAGGTGAGCTGCATTGATTGGTGAAGGTGGCCAAGGAAGGAAATGGGCGTAAAACCGGATTTGTAAACATAACATTATATTAAAGTTCACATTTATTTTTATTTTACTATACATACTCTGAAATAATCCCGGGTGTAAGTGGTCAACAATAGGGAAGATTTGCTGGAACAAATACAAGGAACCAGAAATCATGTGAGTTGCAGCTTTGAGATCTACCATCAAATCAACTCAATTTTAATGCTTTTAATTCGCGAGTGTGAATAATTCACTGTGAACTGATCCTCTCCTGATACGAACGTGCAAAACATTACCCGTATCCATAACTGGGTGGTGGGTAGTGCTGGAGCCTTTCCCACAACAATTTGGCGTTACCAATTTACCTAATTTGCATAGTTTTTGGTGGTGAAAGGAAGCCGGAGAACCCGGAGAGAACCGCGCAGACGCTGGGAGAATGTGCAAACTCTTCACAGAAAAGGCCGCAAGTCGGATTCGAACCTGTGACCTTCTGGCTGTGAGGTCAGGTGCCTATCAGGACAGTTCGGTTCATTGAACCGTGTCTAGTGTAGATAAAACCAAGGACCCCAGGCCGTTGAACGATAGATCCAGTCTCGATTTTTAGCACGTTCTTTACAGTCTTAATGGCAACAGTTAGATTAAGCCGATTAATGGTGCATTTGTCTCTGATAATAAAAGAACTCTGTGTCTGCAGAACCAGAACAAAATCTACATCAAATCCTACTGATTAAATCCATTGTCCTTTGTCAGTGCCTCTCATTTATGTGACAATTTCACATTGTGAAGTTCTAAACCACAGAAGATACTGAAAGATGTGTATGAATTGCTTTTAGGTGGTAATGTGTGGAAATCCATTAGTGTGTGTGTTACGACCCATGTCCGAGGGGTGTTGTAACAGTTTCTAAAATTAAATGAATTAATTTTACTCTGGGAATCCACATTACTGGATGAATATTAGGTGCTGATTCCAGTTAATTATCAGAAGTTTTGAACAAAACCACTTGTGGATTGGTTTTGTGTCCTGAAAGTACAATGGTTGGCTTGAAGGAGGGCCATTTGTAGGTCAGGTGGAGCTTAAAGGCGATTGAGCCAAGGTGATCAGGAGAAGGCGGGGTTGGAAGTGAAGCGACCACGAAGGTCAGACAGACGAGCAACCATGTCGTCCCACGGATGGAGAGAGACGAGCATTATCAGAAGGAGAGAAGAGCTAGATTTGATGGGATTCAACCGTTTAGAAATAGCCTTGATACTGGATACGTTTATTTTAAAGGATGGTCCGATGCAGGAGGAGGACGTGGAAGTGGCTCGAGCCGGTCAGGAACTCAACCAGGAAGTGAATCGTCTTATGGTGGCCATGAGGGACATGCTGGCAAACATCAGGTTTCAAGAGCCGCCGAGAGAAGACGACCCCGACAGAGATGAGGAGGAATGGGACTGAGAGAGGAGTGGGGGGGGGGTGCCAAGTGTGAGGATGAAGAGGAATCAAAGAAATAATGATGGCAAGAATCATTTT
Source organism: Brachionichthys hirsutus (assembly GCF_040956055.1). NCBI lineage: Eukaryota > Metazoa > Chordata > Actinopteri > Lophiiformes > Brachionichthyidae > Brachionichthys > Brachionichthys hirsutus. Next base: position 4,701,978 of record NC_090897.1, read on the forward strand.
AATATGTTATGATGTTTATAATAATTAAAACAGATGGCACAGAACAACTGAATATTGTGTTTTTTTTAGTTGTCATAGTTCATTCTTCTGCTTTAGTGGCGCGGATTGAAAAACAAAATGACTCCGTGATGAATGAGATGCTGAACTTTATTCCCAAGGAAAGAATGAGAAAGATCAAATGAGCCTGAACACGAGGAAGTTCCCATATCTACCGTTTGATCTTCACTGTGTGTGAGTTTCTGATTTACAAACTGCTTCATGACACAAGAATATAATTGAACCTCTTTTGTGCCGTTTGGAATTGTTGCATCAAAGCTTCAAATTGTCGCGCTCTAGTCTGTGCTTAGAATAGAAGCATCCTCACATCACGACACTCTCTCCTCTGTTCTTGTTTGCTCTGAAGCCCTTTTCATTGAAAGATATTCCATCTGCCAAATAATTCTGCTTTTAACTCATCCTTCCAAAGATGATTATCCCAAAATCTCTGAGTGTCTCTCTGCTTCTCCTCCGAGCTGTTTCAGCAGGCTCTGACTGCAGATCAGGGATCTCTGAATGGTTTTATAGATTTATTTTTTTACATGTACGTAAAATCCCAACATTTCTTCCTTATGAAAGGACCCATGAATAGAGCAGATGGGCCGAAGTGGTGCCTTTTACGCACGATGCTGCGTAGAGATATTAAAAGAAATATCCATTTTAGTAGAATCGTGCAGCTGAAATACTTTGCTGAACAACTCTAAAACAAAAACAAAACATCACAGTCCTGCTCTCATCTTCCTTTTATGTAACCGTGTAATCAATTACCGAAACTGGAGGGTGGCGGGCAGCTGATGTTTACTTGAGGGGGGGGGGGTCGCCTCAAAATTAATTCGGTATAACATGGAAACACCCGCCGGACCCGTGAACTGAAGGAGGGACGTTTGCTGTTGGACGTCGGGAGTTTCTAAACCATTAACTGAAAGGAATTAGGTCCAAGAGAAGAGAAGGACGGACGCGCCTGGTGTTCGCCGCCGTGCGTAAAGTTGACTTCCTTTTAATTTATTCCATTTAATTAATGACTCGAGTAAATATTAATTAACAGTTAATTAAAAAGGTGTTTGGCGGATCACGCTCATACGACAATCCGCAGATAACGACGCCGACGATGGCTCGGCAGCCTTGAGCAGCTTCTTTGGACGAGGCGCTTTATTTATTTTTTTCCTCTTCCATTTTCCTTTTTTTATTTTATTTGACAGGACAGCCTCAAAACAAAAAGTCAGAAAAAGAAAAAGAATGAGCAACAGGTCCTTTCCCGCCCTCCTGCACCCGGACGCGGACATGTATTTTGATTTTATGGATTATAACGAAACGAACTTCACCGCTGAGGGGAACGGGGTGGGCTGCTTCCAGATCCACACCCCGCCGGAGCTCTTCCTCGCCCTCGGACTCATCAGTTTGGTCGAGAACGTCCTGGTGATTGTGGCCATCTGTAAGAACCGCGCACTGCACTCGCCCATGTACTCCTTCATCTGCTGCCTGGCCGTGTCCGACACGCTGGTCGGCCTCAGCAACGTGGTGGAGACCGTCTGCATGCTCCTCAACGACCACGCGTGGATGAACATCCCGCCCTACGCGCTGCGCCACCTGGATAACGTCGTGGACGCGTTGATCTGCAGCTCCGTGGTGTCGTCTCTTTCTTTTCTGTGCACCATCGCCGCGGATCGCTACATCACGGTGTTTTACGCGCTGCGCTACCGCAGCATCATGACGACGCGGCGCGCCGCCGCTATTATCGCCGCCGTGTGGCTGGGCAGCGTCGTCTCCAGCATCCTCTTCATCGTTTACCACACCGACGTGGCCGTCATCGTTTGCCTGGTGACGTTCTTCTGCGTCATCCTGGTGTCTAACGCCGCGCTGTACGTGCACATGTTCCTCACGGCGCACCTGCATTCCCGGCGCATCACGTCCTTCGACAAAAACAGGCGCCATTCTACGAACACGAAGGGAGCGATCACCCTCACCATCCTGCTCGGGGTGTTCACGCTGTGCTGGGGGCCATTCTTCCTCCACCTCATCCTCATCGTCGTCTGTCCCACCGAACGCTTCTGCAACTGCTACTTCAGAAACTTTAACGTTTTCCTCATTCTCATCATCTGCAACTCTCTCATCGATCCGCTCATCTACGCCTGCCGGAGCCCGGAGCTGCGTAAAACTCTGCTGGAGATGCTCCGGTGTTGTTGGCGGATCCGAATATGATGAAATGTTTCCCCCCCCCCCCAAAAAAAATAGAAAGCAACAATGTCGGCTACCTTTTCTTGGCGTGTCGGAAGCCGGAGGACGCAGCTGGGTCATTCCTGCATGGCTCTCGGTGACTTTTCAGTGCGTTCACATTTGTGGAGAAAAAGAATGAATTTGTCGTGTTTTTAACATTGTATCAGTTAAATGACATATTGAACATTCAGGTATTTGTATTGGTAGAGCTCGAGCACTGTATTAAGCACTTGTATTAAGAAATGAACTGTGAGAGTTTATATACATAACAGGGTGGAATATTTTTAAACTAAATTACCCATTGCTCTATGAAAGAGCAAATTTATCTATCTGGCTCTCCAGATTTAAACAGTACTTTAGTATATAGATCAAACATGTTTTGGATTTTTTTCAAATGTGGTTTACTTTCTACATAATTTAGACTAACAGGGTGCAAATTTAAGAGTAGGACATACAGATTAACAACATAAAACTGGCACAGATTATAGTATTTCCCTCCTAAAGAGAGATTACACTTCCTGAATGTTAGTTCATGGGAATTTTAGTTTTCTTTTGTTCAGAAGGCTAAAAAACACAAACTAACAGGGTGGAACGCAATTTCAGGGACATTCAATAAATTCAATAAAAATAATAAATGACATTAATATATCCAGTTATATATATTTATAATTAAAGAGCTTTAACTACACAATAATAAAGACATGTTTGTACTTATTTATAATAATATTGCAAATGTTTCTCATTGAAACTGTAAATTTGCTTTGGGGACATCATAAAATGGAATGTATGTGCCTAAAAAGGTCATTAAAATGACATTTTAAACATTTATTACATGCATTATTTTGTGTTAATGTTATAAAGAAGACCTTTCATGATAAACGTGCGATTTATTTTAAGTAAGATATTGAGAGTTATTTCCTGGGGTACGGAAAAGTCACCAATAGCGAGGAATGACTCATGTTTAAAGATTGTGCATGCTGGCTGCCGCACAAACTTGCAATTTAGGTGAACTAATCAGTCCAAATTGTCCCTCCATCCATGCATCATTCCATCCATCCAGACGAGATGACCTAAATCGTCTATATATGCATGTGATTGTCTCAAGGAGCCACTTGTATCGGGTGTAAACAAAAGTTTTGTTGTGTGTCGTCCAACTTTCAATGACAGAAATGAAGATTTCTTCTTCTCTTCTTAGTAATTTGCAATACAAATATGCAAACCTTGATATGTGTGTCCCCTAACAAGACAAAAGTCTTTGAATGAAAACAAACAAACAAACAAGAAACAATTTAAAAAAAAAATTAAACGTATGCTTTTTATCTTCAATATGTGTATGATTATTTTTTTTCATCCTTTAAAGAAAGAAAAAGTGCCAGAGGACATTTGTTCTCCAAAACAGAAGGGCTATTGATAAAGAACACTGCATGGATGTTTTTGAAACATTTTATGTTTAAACCCATGATCAAGTTTATCAACTGTGCTGCAAAAAAAACATAAATTAACTTTTCAAATGGAGCAAAACTAACACCGTATACTGTTATCAAAGCAGAAATTACAAACCTTTATTTTTAATAGTCCCATAAATTACTGGGTTCTAAAAAATATAGATAAAATAAATGTGAGAAAATCATTTTTGGTGTAAATTACAATAAAGTGGGACTGAGTTGCTTGGCAGAGATCTGCGCTCTCCGAGTGCGCTTCTTGTTTTGTTATACTGTACAGTATAAATAAAGTTTTTTGTTAAATAATAACAATGAGGAGATTTATTTTGAAATTTGTTACCGGATATCTACATTTAACCGTGGATGACTTGACGTCGTTCTCCCGTGATGTTGCAGAAGTCGGAGTGAGACGACACCGGGAGAAACCCCGTAATCACCACAAGCATCGACCGGAGAAAACGTTCCAATCGCTGGATCGTTGATATCGAACGAGGCGGAAACGGGGTAAGCTAGCGGGCATACCGACCTAGCGCAAACGGGATTGGCTGTTTTTGCAGCTAGCAGGCTAGCAGTAGCTGGACGGGCCCTTTCGTGTTGCTACCAGCTCTGTAATTATATATTGCATGTCGGAGTCATAGTCAAAGCGTGACTCTTGAAACTAGTCGTGCTGGTAATTAATAGTAGTTTTGCTTGGCGGCTTTGTGTGGAAGACTGTAAACAGCGTCTCTGATTGGGTGTGATTGATGACGTAAGGCCTCCAGCTCGTTTTCTTTCATGCTAAAACCTGTGATAACAGTTAAATAAACATTGATGTATGTCTTTATTTGCAGAGTTGCATCCTGACGCTGACATTTACAAGATTACGTTTCTCATTTTAACTCCCTGCAAACACAAATATACATTTTGTATTTGCATGCAGCTCATATTTACTCACACAAAGCAGAGGCTGAGGAATTCTCTTGTGTTGATGTTGCCGGTTTCTCTCTTGTCTCCATCAGATGTAGCCATTGAAATGGCGTACGATGAAAGACTCGCACTCTTTCGCCAAACCCGCCTCAATCCTTTTGATCGTGGAGAGGATGACGATGGCCCACGGGGAGGGAAGATGCCCCCGCAGCAAGGTGACGTTCGCTGAAGGCGCTTTTCACCGCCACGTAATGACGCAGCCTTTGAAAGTCCCTTAAATTAATATGTTCGATTGACTTTCTTAATTATTACTAACTCGGAGGTGAATGTGGAGACAGATGGGCGTAATTCATTGGACGGTTTCGGTGACTGTCACCTGCTTCAACCGGGTGGTGCTTTGACTGAAGCTGGATTTTGACGCAGAACTTTGGGGCTGGTTAGAACATAGTCCCAACAGTCTCTTGTTTTCAGAGAAACATAAACATTTGCGGTGTCACCGCGCCAAATAAGCTTCAAAATCGAATCGCCTGTCCCTCCCAGGGCCCCACTCTTTCGCAGAATTTAATTGAAATCCCTTCAAATATCTTTTGAAGTTTCCTGCTTGCATCAACGAACAGCAGCGATTGGATAACCGCCTCCAACTCTCTTTAGCGTCGGAAATGAAGGGAGAATGAAATCTCGGAAGTCAAGCTAGCAAACATTACTCAGAAGCTTGTATAATGCTCCCGAACTAAGAAAGATCGATTTCACGTTGAGAAGATAAAATTAGGATCATCATGAGTTTCTAGTTTCGGATTTGTTTGAAACTTTGACTTTTGCTTCGGAGCGTGTCGAGACAATTTTATCAAGATGCTCTTACTCTGAAAATAGATTTGATCTTTGATCAGTCTCTCTCCTCCGTGTTTGGGAGGACAAAATGCGTATTTCACTGATCTCAAAGCACAAGGCTGCTGCAGTGGGAGGCGTTTCCTGACCTCGTGGTTTCTGCTTCTCTGAAAGGCACTTACTGGTGCGTGTGAGAAATCCAGCTAGTTTGCTATGTGTGTAGCTCATATTGCTGTGACTCTCACTGCCTGGGGGGGGGGGGGGTATTCAATGAAAGTGATCTGAGCTAATTTTTAGCCAGAACTGAAGGCTTTTCTAGTAACTCTAACCTTTTAGAAAAGGAAGTTGAAAACTTACTGAACCAGATTAAATGAACGGCTTCGCTTCATTCCATTTACTTCCTGTATTTTGGCGTCTAGGGTTTAAAGACTGCAGCAGTTTTGAGAGACGTGCTTTGAGCTGATCTGATTCCTCTGCTCTTATTTTTTGTTTGTTTTGTTTTATTGTCTTCTCTGTCCGCCTTTCAGAATCTGAATTCACTCAACTTGTTTGGTTCTGATGTGTATCCTAAGCAGGTAGCAAATGTGTCCGTCGTTCTCTGTGGATTTCTGAGGCAGATTATGAATCAAAGTTGTTCTTGTCAATTTTGAAGTTCCTCGGTTCAGATTTTGTGTGTATTTTCAAAACCATCAAAGCGTCAGTCTTCATCCTAGAACATAGAAATACATTTCTTATCATCAGAACTTTGTGTATTTTCTAGATGGGTAGCCAAACGTAATTTAAGCCAATAGTTCCACATTCAGTTTGTGAAGTGTTAACCGAATGTTAGCGCTGTGATTTATTTGAATTGATTGTAAAAAAAAAAATGTTGGTGCAAAAATACTCAGTAGTACATCAAATATCTGCAGCGTATTTAACGGAGCGGTAGGTCCGTCTGTCTCATCGGCGCTTTGCTGCACGTGATCAGAACTTACTTTCTCCTGTTGCACATTCTGAGCTTCTGTCTTTCCTCCGTTTCAAGTCTTCTTTTTATTTTTATTTTCTTAGAAGAAAGATCTGAACTCTTCTCTGGGACCAGGACTCACGACTCAGACCGGGCCATGGACCTCGGTTTAGCCGAGGACCACTTCTCCAGGCCTATGGTGAGAGAAGCTTTGATTTGTCAACTCAAAACGGACAGTTCTTTGCATAGTTATTCCCAGATCATTTCCTGTACGTTGTTGTCTCATTTACCTTTTACAGGGCTTGCTTGTGGCGTCGGACATCGAACAGCTGAAACTGGCCATAGAGGAGTGTAAAAAGCTGATCTTGGAGCTGCCAGAACATTCGGAGCGCCAGAAGGACACGGTGGTGAAACTTATCCACCTTCGCCTCAAACTTCAGGAACTCAAGGTTGATCATTAAAGCTGTCTCCGTTTAAACGATCACGGTGCCATTAGCCTGTCGCCTTTATTGATCAAATGACGCAAAGTACATGATTATTTACAGTCTTCTGTCTCGCAGGACAATCTCAATAGTAAAATGTCAACAGAAGGATTATTAAAATACCTTTCAAATAAATCGGTGCAGGTTGGCGACTTTGTTTTTGCACTTCTGTCCCCTTTTTAAAGGACCCTGAGGAAGACGAGCCGAATCTGAGGATCGTACTGGAGCACCGCTTCTCCAAGGAGAAGAGCAAAAGTGTTAAACAGACCTGTGACAAGTGCAGCACCATCATCTGGGGCCTCATCCAGACTTGGTATACCTGCACAGGTACATACATATTCAGTGTATCTGTCACGTAGTTTGTTCAAAAGTTAAACGCCTGTACAGGACCAGACAGTTTCCTTTGTATCCTGCACATTCTGATAAATGTGCTGCACAAACCTCCACATCCGTTTCTTTTGTTTGTTTGTTTGTTTGAAGCAGCTACCCTGCCTTCTTTCAGGTTGCTATTATCGTTGCCATAGTAAGTGTATGAACACGATCACCAAGCCCTGTGTCAGGTCGAAGGTCAGCCACCAGTCTGAGTACGAGCTCAGCATCTGCCCCGAGATCGGACTGGACCGGCAAGACTACCGTTGCGCAGAGTGTCGCACGCCTGTTTCCCTGAGTGAGTTCAAATTCACGGTGCTGGACTGTGATTCATTCATTCACATGAAGAAACGGGAGAAAGGGATTCGGAAGATTCGTGTCTCCCGTGTCTTTAGTGACTGGAGACATGGCGGACCCTTCAAATGGAGTGTTTGCAGATTCTCCAAAGTGAATAAAGTTACCAAATTAACATCCGCAAAGTGCTGACGAGATATTAATACATTCATAGAAAATATGAACGCGTGTAGAATTTGACCTATCTGTATAGCATATGTGATCTAAACTAAATGCCATGTATATAATGAGAGTTTTATTTGGCTGCGCCGTGCCCTTTTCTTGCAAGGGGGGGTGCCGACTGAAGCCAGACAGTGCGACTACACCGGCCAATATTACTGCAGCACCTGCCACTGGAATGACGCTGCTATCGTCCCGGCTCGGGTCATCCACAACTGGGAGTTTGAGCCACGCAAGGTGCTTACGTGCCCTAAAATGTTGGCCCTGTATGCCCCTCTCAAGCAGCACGCGGTGCCGACTTAAACCCCGCGAGAAGATTTCAGTCATTCGATGAAACGGCTTTCCTATTATTTTCCCACTGTGCCTTCCGGAAGCGTAAAATAAACCAAAAGCCAGCATTCCATCCGTTGTAATTGTTAAGATCAGTTAACTTGTTATAAATCGTGCTTCAGAGATTAGCAGAAATGCCATTGGCTGGCAGTAGGGGAGGGTTTTTTTTTTTTCTCAAGGGAAGTTAGTTTTATGTTGTTTTAACATTAGTATTATTAAATTTAGCCAGCATCTGACCTCCTTTCACATGCAACCGAGATAAAACAAAGATTGCGATTCTTTGTCATGTGATGCGCGTTGAGGTTTTCAGGCCATCCAGGCACCGACGCTGATTTGACTCGCGTGACTGTTGGGTTTGTAAACTGTGTGACTGTGCGTTCATTTTGGCGCCTTCATCCAGAGAGTGTGTGTTTTGGACAGCATGTCTCTCTTTTCAGGTTTGTCGCTCTTCGTTGCGCTACCTGGCTCTGATGATGTCGCGGCCCGTGCTGAAGCTGAAAGAAATCAATCCGCTGCTGTTCAACTTCGTGGAGGAACTGGTTGAGATCAGGGTTTGTAGATGAGTCTTTAAATACGTGAGTTTGTCGCAGGGCCACGCATGGATAGATGCACACGCTCACACCTACTGACCATTTAGTGGGACCAATTCACCTAAGTTTGGCGTCTTTGGAGGTGGGAGGAAGCCGGAGAGCTGCTGCTGTGTACCGGGCTCCCTGGTGGATAGATGGAGAGTTGTTCTTCATGCAGATTCTGATGTGTGTGTTTTATAACAATGATCTCATCTTCTATAATGCAGGCTTTATTTGGTGTGTTGTAATCACAGGCACTGAGAAGGGCAACCTGCGTTAAGTGAATGTTAACGCAGGTTAACATTAACATTATTATTGCTTTTGATTACAGAAACTCCGTCAAGACATTCTGCTGATGAAACCCTATTTTATTACTTGTAAGGAGGCCATGGAGGCGCGCCTGTTATTACAGGTAATCTCACTACATGACGCAGTTGGATCATGTCGCACCAGAATATGCATCGTATGACTTTATGTGACCTGGGATATGTATGTTACAACAGCGCCACCGCGTGGTGAAAGCTGAGTGTTTGGTTTACAGGTTCCTTCTATTAAATTGAGACTGTATTTTTTAGTATACACAAATACTATACTAATATACACGAATCGGGGACTCCTGCTTCATATTTAGTATCAGCTCAAAGGCTATTTATGGTCTTACCAAACTTTTTTCCCATAAAATAAAATAAACTTTGTTTATTTTCGCTCTGCTCGATTGAGTCCGATGTTACGCAGCCTTGTTTTCTTGCACATTTGCCCCCCCCCAGCTTCACGACCGGCAGCATTTCGTGGAGAACGATGACATGTATTCACTCCAGGATCTGATTGACATCTCCAGCGGTCGACTCAGCTGCTCGCTCGCTGAGATCCACGCCACATTTGCTAAGCACATTAAACTAGACTGTGAGGTGAGCTCATACGCGGCACGGATAGATCATCAGCTGCTGTTGGTTGATATCTCTGGTCACAATTGTAACGCTTGTGTAAAACATACAGCCTCCCTGAAACCCTGACCTTCCGTCCCGGTGTGTTTGTGTCTTGTATGTGCAGCGCTGCCAGGCCAAAGGATTTGTGTGCGAGCTTTGTAAGGAAGGAGACATCCTGTTCCCTTTTGACAGTCACACCTCAGTCTGCCACGAGTGTTCTGCTGTCTTCCACAGGTTAGTCGGTGTGCTTGGGTACTTAGTCTCGGGTGAGAGTGACTGGTAGGACTGGTCTGGTCTTTCTTTTACTTTCTATTTGTCTCTAAAATAAAAGATATGATGGTGAAAGAGGAAGAGAAAATGGGCCGCTTCATGTTTCTGTGAGCTATAATGTAAATTAATGTCACTTATCCGTCTGCCCTCTGTTTACGTGGAAGCTTGGACCCACTGCCGACCTCTTTATTGGCAGTGGGTCCTCGACCCGACATGAATCCACCAGCCTTGATGCAACTCCTGATGTCTTATCGGAGCTCGCACTAAATGTCTGTTTCAATAGCTGGATTACACTTGTGTCCCGTAGAATTTAAACCGCTACATGTATTACTTTAAAAAAAAGTTGTTTTTGGTTATGTGTCTCTTTAGAGATTGTTACTATGACAACTCCACGACTTGTCCTCGATGTGCCCGAATGACTGAGCGCAAGCAGGACGACGACGACGACGACGTGAAGGATGCCTGATATTAGTCATGTTGCACTTTGCCACATTTTCCATTCTACTTGATCAAAAAAAAGAAGGTCTGATGGAAGACTAAATGTTTCATTATTGTCTTTGTGCTCTTCTGTGCATATGATTGTATTGCAGCGTCTTTATATTCCTGTGCTGTTTTAAGCAGGGTGCTTAGAAAGCAGACTGGAAATGAATATATATATTTTTTTTATCTGACTTTTTAATCCATCCTGAATTTGATGTACTGAACACTGTTTGTGTGAGTGCTTAGTGTCTGTGTGTGTCTTGTATAAATGTATAAAATAAATGCTCTATACAGAGAAACGCCACCTAATCAGCAGGCGATTATGCATGCAAGAGTTTAGATCAATTTACCGGCCTCCACCGCGTTAACCAGTGCTGCCTACTCTGTCCATGAATGCTGAACAAAACGAGTTTTTTCACACCTCAAAAATAAACATTTCATCAGGCACAAATTTCCCTTTTAACTTCCTTATTATTATAAGAAATTAAAGCCCTAATCCTGATAGAAAGGTGAATATCTTTTCAGCCCACGATGTAAAGGCGAACTTATTAATGATGGCCTTTTTTACTTTGTTGATTAGCCACTCTGTAGACGGCAGAAGTACATTTTCTAAGAACGATGAACAATAAAAGAGCATCTGGACTATAGTGTTAAATGTTTGTTTTTTTAATTATAATTTGTTCCAAACTGAACTCCTTGTAAACAGTCTGATCAATGTTTAATCCAGCTCCAGTGTGTTGTGAACATTTGTGAACCTAAGATTGTCAGGTTGCATACAGCTGTTATCCAAACATATTCGTGCACTCGGCATCATGCGAATGATTTCAGTCTTGAGTACATTTTGTCTGCAGCCGACAAATATGAAAAGTAATACCTTTTGCTAATGTGTAAATGTTGACCTTAATTATTTGTTTTAAAATAATTAGTTTTGACTGTGCTATCTTTCAGCATGATGTACATGAACTACTGGACAAATGTTAAGTACAAGCAATGTAAAAATGTCAGACGAGCATGAATAAAGTAAAGAAATGCATTCAATCAGAAGTGTTGTGTTTAATTAAATCCTATTTGGATATGGAGCAGAAATTCTATTTCAGTGTCAATCATGGGACTGAAGCTTGACCTCTTGGACATTCTTATCTTTTACTTACTGTCTTGTTCCATTCCCATACAAATCGGCTTCACGCCTGTTAGATTTGCTTCTGTTCTTTTTGTGTACCAATGTTCACTTGTGTGATTGTGTGACGTTCTGTGCGGTTTAAACGGTTGATCTTTCCCTGTCCGATACGATCTAATGCGCCTTATGACAGCAGGCAGGGCAGTTTTCTCTTTGCCAAACAACACCGGTTCAGAATGTGAGCGCTGGCTTTGTTCAAAAAGAAGGGTTAGGGTCAACTGGAGGCCATTGTGTGTGTGGGGGGGGGGGATCAGTTCTCATGTTGACTCCTTTTGCCGGTCTGATGATGCCTGCTAACAGTTACTGTTTTTGACCAACATGCATCCCTGATCCTCTTCAAAGCAGATATGTTTAAAATGTGTGCTCATTATTACACATGGCATAACGAGTGAATAACACAGTAATAAACCAATCGTTTTCAAGACTTCTTTATTCTTCTATCGTTCCGGTGTCACTTCTCATCCATTGTGTCACAGCATTCAGTACTATTGGCACTCCTGGTAGAGACAAGCGACACATGAGATAAATAATCAAGTAATTAACTAGAATCTTTAAGTAAATGCATCTTCTAAAAGACGTTTAAAAAAAATGTGTTGGCACTTTGATGATGTATTTTTTGGCATTCATGCAAAGCCACTGGAATACGATGCAATGCTCCTTTGATTTATATCGGCTTCAAGTACCCCCCCCCCCGCTTAGTTAATGCATCTCCTTAATTATCTCAGCAGCCACAATTTGAAAAGGATACATTTTGAAGAACAAAGTGTTAGATTATGCATGAGTGGATAACATAGCTCGCTACTTATCGCTATTTATCTTGAATGTCATCTGCACCAAATGCCAGTAATTCTAGTGGGCACGGAAAATCCAATCCAGTGAGAGAAGCACGTATTGTTTAATTAGGCAACTCCAACTGCAACATGTTTAAATAAAGGCGTGATTGATTGATAATAAAAGGGCATCGGCTTTCAATAAACACGTCACCGTAACGAGAAGGAGGAAAAACCCTGTCATGTTATCAAGCTGCTTGCATTGCGAAAATAGCCTCAGATTTAAATCTAAAAATCATTGTCCTGGTAATTCAGTGAGAATCCCAGTGAAGTGATTTCCTCCTCCTGAGAGACGGAACCATCATGTGCTGTCAACACAATTTAGAGATCGGTGTCACCGTCCGGGCTATTCTCTACCCTGAGAGGCTGTAAAGATGGAGGTCGATTATTATTCTACCAACGTTTATCCTGTCTGTCACACAGAAATGAAGCTTAAGAATCCCGTAAAACAAACACAATGATTTTTGTGTTCGTGTTGAAGAGAAACACAGTGTATGTCTTTCACTGCCATGGAATGCTGTATGGATGGACAGTGGCAGATGGGGGGGGGGGACTCTTGGTCCGTATTGGGTTGACTTTCTGGCTGTGTCTTTCTGCCACTCAGTTTTCTCTCTGGGATCTGGATGTTTCACGGCTGCGTCGGTCTCTCCAGCTTCGTTACAGGATCCGGGGTGTCCGAGTCACTGTGGTGCTTCCTCTCTCGGGGGGGCTCAGCTTTGCTGCAGCGTGTCCATGAGGGAGAGCGCATGTACCCTCCTCGGGGCAGCACGGGCTGGTAAGAACCTGCAGATCCAACAGACAACAACTTCTTACCAACAAGAAGGAGGCCGTTTTCAGCTCATTACTCCTTTTGTACTCTCTAAAATGAAAACTGACCTGCAAAGATGGGAAAGTTGACCGTTTGTTAACTGGAAGACTCAACACTTTTAAAATTAATATTTTGTGCCAAAACATTAGTAACTTGTACCTGAAATATTCGGTACCAATTCGGGGGTCGTTAGAGAGGCATTTTTCTTTATGGTATGAGGAAGGCATGAACATTTTTAAAAACCTGTACAAGGTTTGGTATTTTTGGAGTTTTACAGGTCAAGTCGATTCCTCCTCCCTCCTCCAGCTCTCACATCTTTATCAGAATTTTCAAATTTGATTCAGAGTTAAATTTCTCTTTTCAGCTTTTGCTGGGCTGCCAGAGAGACGAGCACAGTGAACGCCAGGCAATTGGATGTTCTAGAATCTACAATCTAGCATCTTTTTTTAAAAAAAAGCCATGTAAAGAAATTGTGCAGTTACACTTTGGCCCACATGGGGGAGATGTAGGGCCAAAGAGCAACATAGGGAATGACTGGTAGGGGTCTACATTAGGCCAATGTTGGTTCTCCTTCGTGAAGGTCAGATCTCCCCAAAGACGCATCCATATCTTCACACACATTACAGACAGAGACAAGAAGGAGGAGGTGGAAAAGATCCGAGAAGGTTAATGGCATCTTGACTGTTTTTAGTAAAAACGGCCCTCCTCTGTAGTGTGTGTGTGTGTGTGTGTGTGTGTGAGAGAGAGAGAGATCTTGTGTTGTCTGCATTTGAAAACTGGGGCGGGTTTTTGAATAATTGCTGTGTAGTAAACAAACTGTGAATGAACAATGAATGTATGTTGCTGATTTTCTGCATGGCTTCACTTCCACAAAGAAAAGAAAAGACAACAGAGTGCACTAAACAAACACGACTGCAGCGTCTGAATCATACGGTAGTATAGTTTCTAAGATTCTGATGGGTGGCTTCGAAGGCCTGCTTGTTTCCAGCAGGGAAAAGTGAATAATTCAGGAACTCCCATTTAGCTTGAACCCCCCCCTCTAACTCTCCCCCATGTCTCTTATAGACAGTCAGCAGCAGATTCCCGTAGAGCCTAATGCTCACAAAGCACAGAAGAACTATACATTTGACCAGATTTGCAATGCAAACGTCTCTGATTATTCAAATTCACACTCTTCTTCCTGCACAGAATATTAAAACGACTAATTTCACAATTTTTATGCTTTAAACATTTTTATTTTTTTTATCCTTTGCAGATGCTTGATTTTTTTTTTTTTTTGCATCTCCCTTGTTATCATACTCAGGGTGGAAATGGGCTAAATTCATTTTTGGCTAAAAGGATCTTCTAAGTGACCCAGAGGAGAATCTCTTCAGGGGTTTGTAGAGAGACAAAAACACAGAACTTAAAGAGAACACTGGGCTTCCATTTGTAAGGCTGCCCGAAACATGGATTTAACAAAATGCTAGCGGTGCTCTACAACAGTGGGAAGTGTTGTTGGGGGGAAATGCTTTCCATTGTTGAAGATTTTTCTTTAGTTAAATGTTTTTCTTCCTGGCATTTCCCCACACAATTATACCTGTTGAAGTGTAAACTGACAGTAAACGTCTCGACTCAAACATGTGTGAGACATCGTTTGAAGCGTGTCGGAGGTGCTTCTGGGCCTCGCATTGTATCCTCACCCTCTGGCTGAGAGGCCGGACTCCTTGGAGGAGGAGGGCAATGACTGTCCGCATGTGGGATGAGGCTCACACCTCATAAATAAAACATGGTAAAGATTCGGTGTTTCCTTTTACAGACGGATTGACCTTTACCCCTCTGCTGCTGTGACATACTGTACACCGGGCCTGGGCTCTCGCTTCTCATTGATATGCATGCAGTACTGCTGATTCATTCGGTTTGTATGTGACCACTGTGATGCAGAATCTAAATAAAATATCTCAATTATAATGAAGTGCAACTTAAGGACATGTATCCAAGGCACTGTGAAATGTGTTCTTTCGAGTCCCTGAAGGCTTGTTACGTTTGAAGTATGAATTAGTTTGAATTATGGTCCAGCAGGTTAATTTAAAAGGGCCCGGTCGGGCTGCAAAAATGTGAAAATCCCCAAGATGCAAAAATTCTTTTTTTTTTTTATTTCTTTTTTTTTTACATGCAAATATTCTGAGGAAAAGCCAGCAGGGTGGAGATTTAATTTGGGAAAAGCTTCCCTCAGCAATAAAATGTAACATTGACTGAGCTCCTTTAGGATCAGGGTAAAGGCATAAAAATAAATGATGTATGGTTTATTGGGCTAAAAGCTTGAACTTAATGCATGGATTAATGAAGATCATCGAATGATACAAAACTATTTTGTAAATCCATTCCTTTTGGATGATGAATAGTTCCTTCCCTCGCACTTTTCATTATTATCTTCTCTTATTACGAAGCGGTATGCATTTCATTGTTACGCCTCCCTTACCTGCTGGGGACTCGTTGTGGTTCTCCTCGTCGGAGTCGACAAAAACCTCGGCCAGCTCCTGGTCTGACATGTCAGTCAGCTCAGTCAGATCCAGGAGGTCAAAGTGCACCTCCAGAGAAGACACGCTGCTCAGCGGCTCTACAAGGCGGAGAGAAGAACGCAGGGGAGGAGTGAGTTGAGAGATTACATTTCATCACAGGAGAGCTCCTCCTTAGTTTGTGCAAATATGACATTGATTATAGATCAAGAGTTTTCTGGAGGCAAATATAATTTAGTATAATTTATTAACGCCTCCTATTCACCCTTCACCCATTACGTTTCCATCACTCTCTGCTTCTTGGCTGTTATTTTTCATGAACTCATTTTCATTTCCCCTCAGGGTGGAAGGTGCCTGCTCAGAGCTATCTGTCTTTATGACCCCCTTTTGTTCCAGTAAGTGAAGAAACTGGAGGAGGCAGGGAGAGCAGGGAGGATGGAAACTGTGGAGGAGGAGCTGAAGAGGAGCGAGAGAGTGATGGGAGAAGAAGGAGAGATGAAGTGGGGGTAAGGAGGTAGATCTAGAACAAAAAAGCAGGGAAGGAATGCAAGGAGTAGATGCATATGAAGAAGAAAGGAAGGTTTGATGTAAAACAGTCTCAAAGATTATTCCTACTCTGCTGGTTTTTTAATCACTTCTCCCCCATCTCTTTTTTCCCAGTCCCACACCCTTTACCCTTGAATAATTGATCGGCACTGTACGTTTGCTTCACCACACAGACACTCAGACTAGTGCCTTTAGCACACAACGCCTATCAAGGGAGCTCTCATGAGACTGACAATAGAGGATTCACCCTCAGACAAAAAGAAGCAAAGAATGATTCTTCTTTCGGCCAGCATACAGCGAGAAGGCCTGTATTTGGATTTTTAACCATTTCCTACTGTATTTCCCCTCCACCTGACTGACCACCTTATGTTCATGCCTTTGTAGTAAAAAAAAAAAAAAAATGAAATGAAGGTTCTCTCGACTCATTCAGGATGTCACAGTAAGAAGTAATAATTGTTTGCTACCCTCATTTCAACATGATAAAAAGGTTTTACTTTCATTTTCTCCCCTTTCTTCCCTACCAGTGAAAGGGAGTCGAGATGACTGATAAACCTTGTAGAGATAATATTTGTTGGTGATGCTAACACATATGCAGGTGCTGGTGAAGTTCATCATGATGTTTTGTTTGCTAATCAATACCTGGTAATTAAGTGGTGTTTTCTAACTTCTAAAGCTGCTGCTGCTGCGGATGGCCTTTTAAGGCGGGGCTGCAGTGCGGCTTCATGGAAAACACCTTAAAACACACACCACCATGTTTTCACTGGACTGGACCAACTGTGATGTTTCCTGTCTTTCCATTTGTTGCAGAAGCAGATATGAGTATACCTTTCAGGTGGCGTGGCTAGATAGTCACAATTATTAGCTGCTGGATGAGCCGCCTCTCTAAAACAAAAAAGTGATTGGGGCAGATAAATGTTGCCGTGTCGCCCCTGCAGCCCCGGCAGCCCCGGCAGCCCTGCTTGTGTCTGTGCCAGCTTGGAGCGAGGCACAGACAGGGCTGCTTCTGTATGGGGCTGATGCACAATGAGTCCTTTCATCCTGCTCTTTGGGAACGAGCGACCTCAGAATACCTAAACTAGGAAGTGATAATTCAGTGGTTTTAGAGCTCAGAGAGGATCAACTCTGACTTGGTTGAGGGTTTGCATGCTCCCAATTCATACATGTAAAAAAACGGACTATAACAGAAGAACTCCACTCCCTATTTAACATTCCGAATCATTCTTTCTGTCACGGATCGGGTGTCATCACCTCTTCATCACTCATGAATGTTCATCATCCTTTCACATGCATAGCTTCGCCCTCTCGTCTCTCAGGTACTCACGCCTCCTTTCAGAGATTTGCAACAGGCTGGCAGTGTGCCCCGGTGGGCCGTTGTCCTCTTCCTCCCCCCCAGAATTGTGCTGGAACAACCCCTTGGATAGATCGCCTGAACTGGAGGGCTTCAGCGGCTTCTGGATGTCTTTATTGGGCTCTGTCAACAGTAACACACACATTAAGAAACAGAGTGAAGAAATAATCAATGACGGATATACTTAACCTTCTGCAGATCTCAGGCCGTCTTCTAACAAATTAAAGCATCATTAAAATGTAGTAACATTTATAAAATGGTGTAAAGAGAGGAAACAATCACCTAAGAGATCTCGAGTACTGAAAGAAGTAAATGATATCGCTCTTATGAAAACAACTTCAGCAGACCAAAGACAGACGGGGCCATAGCCACTGCAGTCAAGGGCCAATCACACATCGCATTAACGTGAAGAACGCTTGTGGTGATTGGCTGCGAGCCAAACCGTAGCATCTTTCTAGATTGGAGTAGAAAAATGAAAGGTTGATCGATAGATTTGAGACGTTTTGATTCTGCTTGGATCTGTTGTAGGCTTAACCCTTTAAAGGTGGAACCGTGTAATAATTGGCAGAAAGATCATTTTTTTGGAAAATTGGGTTTTTATGGAAGATAATAATTAAATTAGAATATTTGTGCCTTAATTTGTAGAGTTTTTTGCTAAATCTGCAATTTTTCACATTGAAAATGCAGATGCATGTGTCTGATTGAATGCATCGGGTTTTTTGGGAAATCAATGATAAACTTATGACGTAGAAGTCTCAAATCCTGAAAGACGACGTGTATCAAATGTTGGCTTTAAAGTTTAAACATAAAATATCTTATCTCATCTTATGATTAGTTTGTCCCACAGAATACAAATCTACTCTTAGTGCTGTATCCTCTCTCTGCAACGTGTATAAATGTGTGCATGTATTGATTCCTTAATCTTTTACATTACTGTCATTATAATCTCTGTATAAATGCATCTGTCCTCTCAAACATTTATTCAAACGAGAAAGAAAAAAAAAAAGCACAAGTTCACACAAGCTGTTCACAAAGTCTCAAAATAGAGGACACTTAAAATAGCATCCCTTCAAATGCAGAAGTATGCACACGGCGTTCACCTGTTTGTCACAGCTGAAAACCCGGTGGAGCACGTTGAGAGGCCGGGCGTCGGATAAAGCTTAACTTAAACAATCTTAAAAAAAAATATACGACGAGCAAAGTCATTCTGATGCTATAAACATGCAAGAAGCATCCAAGTCAACAAAGTGAAAGAGAATATAGTAACAGAAAAGATTTTCATCTGTGGGTAAACAGCAGCATTTAGCCGTGGTGACGTCAGCGTGGGAGGACGGCCGGCTGCTGACGGGCCTCAGCAGATGGCTGCATGGTGCGGGTCCGTTCACAGACAGCGGGAATTCCTTATTTCACATGAAAATGGTGCCGCTGTCAGAAAATGATGGATTCTTATCTTGCCCCGAGAAGCCCAGCGATCGCCGCTCTGCTATTGACCGTTTTCCTCAGGAGCCAAAGGTGTTCCCTCTGCTGCTATCATGAAATGCTTGTTCGGTTATTTGTCAGCGGCTTTGTTTTTATTTATTTTCCATCTGCTTCAGCCCTGTAGAAATCCTGCCGCACTAAATCCTCCACCTCTCATCTACACACAATTCAGGCTTCGCTTCCCTCCCCAGAAGGTTTCACCATCGATCGGTCTTTGGAGTGAAACTGCTAGTAATACCAACGACTCTCCTGATGCCTGATTAAATAAACAATCTGTTTGTTTCTTTCACGCATGCAATGATCCTTAATAATGTCAATAATTGTGTAAGGACCTCCAAAAAGCTTCCCATTTAGAACTGAAGAGGCCTCCTGGATGAAACTTCGAGGATGTGACATTCTTGACTGATTTGAGACATCTAAGGAATATTCACGTTTGTTGTACGACACAGACACAAACATAGAGTGTATTCGTGTAAACTGAGCCTCCATGGATCACCTGTGCACATAAACCTGTTGTGCTGATTGTGCAGCATGTTTGTGTGTTGTTGTACGCCATACTGTATCCATATATCGAGGTTTACGGATGTTAAATCCGTGCGAGAGGAGACTTTCTAAGAAGAAGTCGTGGTATCATCCAGGACATGCTGACACAGATGGTCTGATCTAAGCTGCCCCCCCCCCCCCCTGCGGATCTGGCTGTGAGGAAACAGCCAGCGAAAGGCAACCCGATAGCAGAATAAGGAGTCTATTCAAGCAGCGAGCGGCCGACCTGTTTTCATTTGTCAACCGTGAATAGCTGCGAACCAGCTGACCCGAGACAGGTAGACAAGAGAAGAGCGAGAAGAAAGAGAGGAAGGAAGGAGGAGAGTGTTGAAATGAAAGTCGAACCAAATGCACGGTCGGCTCAATAAATCGCAGGCAAGGAAGAAGTAACATCCACACAGGCTTTTCATCAGGTCCTGTTGCCTGCTTCCAGCTTTGCAGTTCAGAAAGTACAAGTTTAAATATTTCAACACACTCCACCACAAGTATTTCAATAAATGACTGAATTATGTACAAATTGATTGAGATGTTTTTGGTGCGTCTTCTTGTTTTGCAGGGCCTGCTGAAGAGTCACCTACACCTGGCAGGTATTTCTTCAACATGCACTGATCATGCTGCGAGTGAGCATTTACTGCAGACAGTGTTTTAACCCAAAAGCAGCATTCCACAGGCTGAACGCACGCCGGTTTGGGGATTTAGATCGTGAACTATAAGACGCCCTCCTGCTGCTTTTACCTCACTTTATGAAGTGCGTATATTATCCTTGCACCGCGTCACAGCGTGATAAAACCGAGTGCTTTGATATGATGAATAGGTTTAGCATTGTGCGGTTCAATCCATCACACAGCGGGCTTCACTGTAGCCTTTACACAAAGGCTACATGTGTCCACTACTGTGCTGCAATTTTGTATTTTCACCAGCCTCACCTCCTCACTGTGGCTGACCCAGTGATCACTGCTGGCTGCAGAGACCCAGAGGGATGAAGTTTGAATGTAGAATGTAGTCTGGATCCAAATCCAGTGGTGAAACTGTCTAGTTCTCGACCAGACAATAACAAATACAGTAAACAACCATCCTCGTGTCCTGTACCATCGGCTTTGGGCACCAACAAAAGAAATAACGGATCATGGATCTTACCTGGGCTCCCTGCCCCTCCCTGTGACTCCATGCAAGCTCAGCCGGGGTGGGGGTGTCGCTGCTCACCACACCAGAGCTTCCTCTCTTTGATCCTTGTCCTCCCTTGATCAGGATACTCTAAGCCGCTGATGCCCGTTTCTCGTCTCCCACGGTCCACCTGTCCTGCTCTGCCCATCAGAGCCGTGCCGGTTGCTGCACCGCCTCACAGAGACATTCCACGGAGCGGAGGGAGGTGCGGGAACAGCGGCATCACTGCAAATATCTAAGCCACTTGTTTCATTTAACGCAGGGGATGGCTTAGTATGTAAAATAATACAGAGCGAGGGAGAGAGAGAGAGAGGGAGAGAGAGAGAGAGAGAGAGAGAGAGGGAGGAAGAGAGAGAGAGAGAGAGAGGGAGGGAGGGAAAGAGAGAGAGGTCCAGGCTGAAAAGGGGGGAGAGCTGGCGGTCTGCCCAGACTGATGGAGAGAGAGAGAGAGAGAGAGGTGTCGGTGCGGTTTTAGGCGTCTCTCTCTCTGCGTTCATGTGCATCAATGTGGTTAAACTGTAAATTGAGTTATTTACAATCCACGCAAAGCAAATCGGGTGATTAAATGATGCGTCAATCAAATACTGATTATTATGTGATTCAGAAACGCGGTGAGAAATGATAAATAGAAATAGTGCGCCTAGTAAGACGGAGGGGGATTTGCTGGTAAAGCTCGCCCCCTTGTGGTGGGATGGGGCTCCTTCAGGTAATCACGTGACTGCCTAGAGTCGAAAACCACTTCATCTAAAAAATCCTTCAAATCTCTTGGCAATATTTTTGTTATAATTATCCACAGAGGAAGAATTCTGTTGAATCTGTTGAATCTTTCACTGTAAAGTTTGTGGGTTCAACAAATGTGTCCCAAAAACAACCGGCTAAGATTACAACCATCATTTGTGACCACTTGTCTTTTATCATGGGCCTTTAAATGTGTAAACATTTGTTGACTCGTGAAATATAAATAAAATACAAAAAATATGTTACTAAAGTGGAAATAGCGATGTTTTAAACTACCTTAAAAAATAATCTACCTTTAAATAATATTTCTTACCACTTTTGTGATAGTAACATGCAAAATAAAATAAGAAAATAGCTGCTTTATTGAAAAATAACGCTCGAATAGAATGTTTTTCTTAAATGTGTTGATAATTAGGTCAAACGCGCAACTAAGTTTGACCCTCCCGAGCCGCCGTAGCAAAGAAAAACACTGACGAGCAGCTGTCCGTTCCATATTATGTTACGAAGCTCACACGTTCGACGGAACCGAGGGTTGTAGGAGACGCTAACTTCGATCACAACTAACACGATGGAGCCTGTTATAACTATAAATCCCGGTGAGTCGAACGTTCGTAAAACAAAGCAACAACCGTGTGTGTATAACGCGAAGCGGCCGTAATGGCAGCGCCGAGTTCGCGTCACGAAGCGGATTCTGTTCTCTCTCCAGGAGCGTCGAAGCAGGACGTCCGTCAGAGAGTTTGGGACTACGTGGAGGAAAAGAACCTGGCGAACTTCCCCAGGCCTGTTCACGACAGGATCCCGAATTTCAAGGCAGGTTAAAAAAAAAAAAAAATCACTTCAAACCGACCCAAAAAGAGAGAGGCTGGAAATTAAGCTGAAATGCAGAACAAATGTTGAACAAACTCCAGCAAAGTTCTGTTTGAACAGGAGGTTCAGTCAAAATGTGACCTGCCGATTTGTGTTCTGTGTTTACATTCTGCTGAACAGAAGTCTGGATCCAGCCAGGCCTCCACATCTTTATGAACATTTGGGATGAGGCTTCGCTTTGATGTCAGAACTTTGGTTTGGTTTAACCAGAATGTAAAACAAGCTGACGATCCGTGACGTTGGCGCGATGAAACGCAACGTTAGACCGTGCTGGCCAGATTCCATGGGATATGGATAATCTTATAATCTGCAAGCAGCTTCCATCCGTCCGTACAGAGAGTAGCTCAACTACAGTAACGTGTAGTTTAATCTAATCTAGAGCGATATTACTTTAGTTTAAACATCTCACCGGCTGTGAAGCATCAACCCACAGACTTGTGAAAGTCACCGCGTCGTGCTCTGTGAGCACGTTATTAATAAATATCGATGCTGTTGAATATTCCCATAGGTAACGGGCAGCATGGTGGCGCTAGGATTAGCATTTTGGACTCTCAGTAAGAAAGTTAGTGCCATTGAATCCAGATCTGTGTGGAGTTTGCATGGTGTTAAAGCAATCTCCATCTAGACATGGTCCTGGGAGACCTGTCCAGGCTGCCCCCCTTCTCCTGTCCAATGTCAACAGGTTTGTTTTTACAGAGGAAATGCCCGTAAAGGTAAAATCATTGCTATAATGTTGACTAATGTTGCTTTTTGGACGGCTAATGGCCGTCTTTGTCCATCTGTGCGTCTTCGCTTACGATGGATTTACTGACCCAGGATGCAATTCAAGCGTGCAACAGGATTGCAGAGCTGCAGGAATTCAAGTCCAGCCAGACAGTGAAAGTAAACCCGGACAAACCGCAGCAGCAGGCGCGTTTCCTCACTCTGGAAGTAAGTTGATTCGCTGTCTTCCTCTCCTCTGCTCTCCTCTTCGTCAACCAGGGAGCCTTCACGGCCTGTGGTCGGCTGTCTGAGCTGCAGGCGTTCACCCAGACATCTGAGGTGAAAGTGGATCCTGATAAACCTCTGGAGGGGGCCCGGCTGGCAGTGCTAGAGGTAGCCCCGCAGAGTGTGTGTGTGTGTGTGTGGGGGGGGGCACCAAGAACTAGAATGCCTGAGAAAGCAAACATGCCCTAGTGACCTATATGAAGGGATTTCATTCAGAATGATTATTTAAAAGGGACAAAATCGTTAATTTTATTTTTCTATATTAGCATTCAGGCCTATCAGTGATTTATTTCTGCTGAATTTCAGCGTGCCTGTATTTAATATTCGGATTATTTCCTCACTAATTGTCTTCCAAGTATAATTGTCTTTTTGTACCTTTTATTAAGGTACAAAAATGTTAACAAACTCTAAATAGATGATGATGAATGGAATGATTTTTTGGGGGGATTATCTTTGCAGGCGCAGAAAACATTATTGGTTCCAACTCCTCGTCTTCGCACCGGCCTTTTCAATAAAATAGTTCCTCCCCAGGGAGCCAAGAAAGAGGAGCTCCGCATCTGTTCCTCCGCTCAGGTTCCAGTTGCATATTTTTTCTGATTTTCACTAATATTTTCTCCTCGAATAATTTTTTCATTAATAAATACTTTAAGCAAAGTGTTCCCTCCTGAAATTCAGGGTGTGAAAGACTTCAGTGTGCCCGTCGGCCTCGATGCGAAGGTGAAGGTCGACCTGGTGGTGGTTGGCTCTGTGGCGGTGTCGGAGAAAGGTCGGTGCCGTTTGAAACGATTGGCCAGTTGACTGTCACAATTCAATACCAGTTCCGTGGTATGAACCGTGAAGTGTGAATTACATCTCACTAAATTTGAAGCAGATGATCATGACCTAACGCATGGAGTACACAATGTAAAGTCACATTCATTGATCGCCATGGAACCGTGTTGCCATTCAGGAATCCCATTTATGTCCGATGAAAGTTTGTAAAACAATTGGGTGCAAAGTTTTCTCTGCAGATCCAGCAGTTTGTTTTGATCTTAAGCTCCCCCAATGCTGCATCAGACACTGCTTAGTTTGGCTCCAGTGCATGTTTGGTTCCAACTTTTAAGCCCTGCCCAAAATAATTTCAAAATAAAAGTCCTGTGAAAATCAGTTTAACTCGACAATCGATAGCTGCACAGTTTGGTCGTTTCAGGCTTTTGTCTTCTCATGCAGGTTTGCGTATAGGAAAAGGAGAGGGCTACGCTGACATGGAGTACGGCATGATGGCATCGATGGGAGCTGTGAATGACTCTACCGTGGTGGTTTCTATTGTGCACGACTGTCAGGTTAGTTTACTTGTTTTGTCTTATATCAGAGAATATGTGACTTGAGTTTCTCATTTATTTTGTCCAGCACAGGTGAAATTATTCTGTAACTAAAATATTTTTTTATTCGGCGCAATATATATCAAATACAATCCTGATTAAAACCTTTAATTTATTTTATTATACCTTGTTTATTTATTTAAATAGTCATAAGACATTTTGATGATAAAACGGATCATTTCTGTCCTAGTTGAAGTCTTTGTGTTTTCAGGTGGTCCACATTCCAGAGGAGTTAAAAGAGAGTCATGACCTGACTGTGGACTACATCCTGACGCCCACTAGAGTTATTAAAACAGATTGCGGGCACCCGAAACCACAGGGAATCACCTGGACAAAGGTAATTTCAAATGATATTTCTCTGCTACGCTATAACCTGCTCCAGACTTTTAATTTCGGTTGATATGAGGGTAGATTATGAAGATGATGATCGATAACTGTGAGCAACAGCTCTATTCAAATAGTAATCTGATCACTTTTAATCTTTACAAAACCAAAACATATGTTCAACATAGTAGTCATTTCAAATTTCATCCAGTTAAAATGAAAGTATGTTGCGAAAAATAAATCATTTTGTTCATCAAGTCTTATTGTGACAGTTTCCATACCAGAGCTGAACATTAATAATTCAGTGGAATGGATGTAAGAGTATTTATTGTACAGGGACAGGGCTTTTCTGCTAAACGACACTGCCCTCTAGTGGAATTGAGATGACACCCCACCATAAAAAAATAAACTTTGTTTATGAATAATTAAACAGATCACACTTCCGTCTTCTCTTTAAGTGTTTCTGATTTGCGGACACTGGCAGAGAGAAGCGATGCGTTTTTCCATCTGATAATTTGATGCGGACATTATTCTAACCGTGCAAGAGCGATTGTGTGCGACCTCGTTGGTTCCTCAGGACATGGTTGTGTGTAAACAGGACCCAGTGACCCCACTGGGAGGAAGGCCATGTCTGATCATCAAAGGCCCGTCTGCCCGGCCAGCTTGGCTGTGCAGGGGCAGGGGAACGGCGTGTCAGACAGGCCAGTGTAAAAACAATAGCCCCGTATATCCTTTACAGAACCGGTCAGCATCAAAGGCTGCCGGGACTCTTAAAAGCCCAACAAATCAAGTGAGCAGTCTTTATTTTTAACTGCTTGGGAAGTGAAATGTTCTACTTCTAATATGTTACGGGCCGTGAGCAGGGTGGAATAACATTTGATATGAATTCCACTCATGCACGCGTATAGCTTGCTGGCTCTTTATTATGATTATATTTTTTTTTTTTTATTGAGCTTATCCATCTCTTGCGTTTTCAGCTGGACTCAGAAAAACTGGAGAAGATCCCCATCCTGAAGAAGCTCCGTGATCTGGAGGAGCAGGCCGGAAAGGATGTAACACTGGGGGCGACGCCTGCTGCAGCAGAGGCCGGCCTCCCGACTGATCAACCCAGAATGCAAACCAGGCGGAGGCCGAGGCAGAGAGCACAGCAGGATCCTGAGGGGGGGTCCAAACTGGAGAAGAGATTACCTTCAGAACGTAAAGCCAGACAGCCCCCGGATAGAGTCAGGAAAGAAAGCGGGGGAGCTACAGGAGACGAAATAGAAGAAAAGAGAGAGAGAGAAAAGGTGAGACGAGGAGGGAACGCAAAGGAAGCTGGAAGTGAAGTCGCGTCTCCACGTAAGCTCCCTCTGACTGTGACCACGGTTTACCTGGGGGGCATCCCTGCTGGGCTGCGTGTAAGCGAGCTGAAAACCGCCCTCAGAGAGCGGGAGGCCACCCCGCTCAGGCTCACCTGGCAGGGGGCTCAGCACCGGGCCTTCCTGGACTACAGCGACCCTCAGGCTGCAGATCAGGCTCTGGAGGCTCTGCAGGATCTCAGCGTGAACGGCCACAGCCTGCGGGCTGAGATGGCCAAGAGCCAGCAAGGAGGTAGGAGGTCCAATAGGAGGCCGAGACCCTCGGCACCGCCGGCGGCGCCAGACAGCGGCACCGTTGAAACGACTGAGCAGTAGCTCCGACGGCCGGGATGCTAAATTACGTTTAAAAAGGCTTGTTAGTGCGAAAGATACGTTTGTTGCTTTCTGTAAACACGCAATTGTAAAAGAGGAAAAAGTAGTTTATGGTTATTAATCTGACGTGTTGGTGGGGTGGGGGGGGGGGGCATAACAGTGTTTAGACAGCATCACCGGAGCCCAGTTAGAATAAAATGAGGAAGTGCAGGCAGGGGGACGCGACGGTGTCGGCACACACACATTTCTAGGGTCAGAGAAATGAAGATTGAAAGGACTTAATTTCAAATAAGACTGCTTTAAAAAAAAAAAAAAACTCTTTTATATCCTGCAATAACTCAACAACAGGGTAGCTTTAAATAGTGTTTGATGTCAACATTTCGGGATTTGTGGCAAGATGACCTCAGTTTCATGAATTTCAATCGTCTCAAGTCGTACGTTTCAACAAGCCTGCATTGGCTGAATCCCAGCGTCACCAAACGTTTCACCGTTTCTCGTTCATCCATTCACCGCCTGGCCTTCGGCCGCCTCGGGGGTGAACTCAGTCGGATGCAGTATTTTGTTTTATTTCCACAGCAGCTACAAATCCTCCTCGCGTTGCCTGCTGGCGCCGCCATGTGGACATTTAATCATCTCAAGCAGCACAGATGAGTTCTGAGCCAAGAGATGCCTTCATGGAGTAAAATTAGAAGTTACATCATTAAACTATTTGGCCACACGCATTTGATATACTGTACCGGTAATGCATAATTTTTTTTTCTTTCTCTCCCACCAACTCTGTGACATTTGAATGACCCCAAAAAATAGAATTTATTTTTTAAATTGTAAATCCAGATACCGGTAATAGGAAATCTGAAGGCAGCTTGATTCGACTACAGTGATATAATAACTTTAAAAATACATGATTTTGTTGTGATTCTTGCACGTTACCCAAAATGTAGCTATTTTCTAGACGCTATACTGTCTTTCAGTGTGTTTTGACAAGGAATCTAGATTTATGCATCATATTTAATACAAAATAGCACATTTAGAGGTTTGTGTTCTTGTTGAACCTGTGGGTTTTGATTCTTACTTGCTTTCCACTCTTTCATAAAAATAAAAAATAGATATTTTATATAATGCGTTAGAATACCATGGATATGTTATTTCTGTTCTATCTGGATAGGGACGCTGAAACTGTTGCCATGTTGCCGCACCATTAAATAGACGCTGCCATGCCTTTGACTCAGTGTTCAACTTAGTTTGAGATAAAAAATCTTTGTACTATTTTTGCTTTTGACATAGTTGAGGGCCGAAGCATTTTCACATTGCTTTGCAGCTTTTGAAAAATTACAAATCTCTGACATTGCGGGACTAGATTTGTAACAAACTCTAAAAAATCTAAATCACTGATTGGATTCAGGGCTGATACAAAAAAGATAAAAGGTCAACATTTAGTGCTTTGATTCTCTGAACAGCAGCGATTTTTGAGTGCTTTTGATCCAGTTAGTGTGTTTTCTTTTTAATTTCGTAATGCATAATTTTTGGATGTTGCTTTTAAATTGTACATCAGTTCAAGTGTGTTTTAAACCAGATAAATAGATTAACACACTTCCCAACGGTCATCTTGCACCCTGTTGTATCTGGTTCAGACTATTACCTGGTCTCTGATCCCTCTCATTTGAGTCTGCAGCACCAGGACAGTGTTGATTGTGTTGAGACACACAGAATGTCTGTCTGCTCAGAGGTCTCTGGCTTTTTATGGAGCTGTGGTCCGGCCCGGTGAGGGAACAGCTGAGGAGCCCCCCCCATCCCTCTCCCCGGGTCCTGCCAGAGCGCTGAACCTCGGCAAATGTCATCAGTCTGTTAAAGTGCCGTTCCACTGCTGCTGAGCCTTCTTAGCTCTGTGCTACATGGCGTGCTCGTTACTGGGGTTCAGTCAGTGGTCATGCTGTGAGATTTCAAAGTTACCCATAGAAGCATAAAAACAGTAAAATCAAACCAACAGAAAGGCATCCTAAGCTATAACTATAGGACAAACAGGTGCGCAGTGAAACCCTCCTTGTTTTTTGGAAGAATATACATCACAAAGATCTGTTCTCCTTTTATTTTCAACATCATGGACTTCTCTCAAGCTACAACCAATTATATTTCTTAGTAGCAGATGAAACTTTCAATTATGAAATTTGATGAGGAGCATTTCTGAGAACTGGGTCATGTGCCTTTTGTTGCTGTAGAGTTTCCATTGTGTGACCTTCATTTCTTTCTTTCTGTGTCCCAAAACGTTACAGTTTGGAGTGGACTTTTCCCAAATAAAAAGCGTTTGTGAGAAGAGAAATAAAGCTTTTTGTGCCTGAGCATCGTTTCATATTTTATGTCAGAGTAACTGAGCTGCTTTTTCTTGTCTTCAGGAATTTGAATTGTTAATTATCTCAAGTCTAAAAAGGCCGATCCATCTCACACCCCTGCGTCATCCTGCAGGACACAACCTTTGGGCAAATTGCTTTGGAGTTGTACAACTCGGCTAAATGCACCAAAGTAATGGTTTTCACCCTGCAACCAAACGTGGGTGAGATTTCTGCGTCTGATTTGTTCCATTACACAGGCAGCATCACAATCAAATCGTTGCTTTATATGAAATCTGTTTGATTTCCCCCCCTTTTGATTGTAATTTTACAATAACAGGCTGAACCTGCCAGCTGAATAAACGCTTGGTTAAACCCCCCATGAGCTCATTTTACCCTCGTTATTGGTTTTATTTATCGCAAGCTTTCACATTCATGGACGAATCCTGTTTGAATTGTTGTAACTATCGTGATAATTCATTGTTTAGTTACTTTAAACACTCTTTAACGCTCTACAGGGGTATATGATAAAAATCGAAAAATGTCAGCTCTGAGGCTTAAACAGCCCAACGAATATATTTTATTTCTTATAAATGATTTGTTGTAAAACAGCCTAATTCTCAAACCTCATAGACGGACCCTTGCTAATTGTCCTAACAACATAAGTATACAGTGCTGGATGTAATGATCTACATATATATCTAACATTAACAACACGACAGTGCTTACAATATATATTTCATTTTAAAACAAATAAGCCTTCTGACAAATATTGCCAATAAAGCATACCTCCTTTGCCAATTTGCCTGAAATTAAAATATGTAGGCCTGCAGAATAAATAAAAAAAAAAGTTTGCGCTTATAGGCTATTCAAAAAGTGCCTTCATCATTTTTTTTTACACAGCACGCTGTGGACTTTTACATATGCGATGTCCGCAGCCTTTAATGTTCATCTTGAAATTCAACGCTGGTATGAAAAGTCCAGAAAGAACATCACTCTAATAAATCAAATAAAAGACGGAGGAGAAAAAACAAAAAACTGGACGTGTGCATTTATAATGGCCTACATTAACAAGGCGAATGAACGTGACACAGTCTGAGACGTGGTAGTCATCCGCTCTGCAGGACTAGTAGTACCAAACAGTGGGGGGGCGCCAGTCCTCACCCCCCCCGCTGGTCGTAGTGTGTGGCATGTAAAAGTATTTATTATTATTATATATTATTATTATTATTATGTTTGTTGCTGTTTGTTTGGCCTGTCTCCGTGTCTTTGTCAGTGATGTGTACAGAAAGTAGTCCGCTCTCCTCCCGAGGCCGGAGAGCAGGCCTCGGACGCCGGTCCTGTGTCCGCGGGGGCATCTCACATGACGCACGGCTTGATGTCCTGGTAGGCGACCTGCTGGTGGTGGTAGTACGAGCTGCTGCTCGGCGAGTGCATCGCCGAGGACGTCATGGCGTTGAACGAGAAGACGAACTCCTTCCGGTCGCACATGCTCGGAGACTGGGAGTGGTACCGGGGAATACCTGCGGGAAGCGCGTGCACGCGTGAATTATTATAAATAAAAAAACAAAACAGTGGCATGTTATTTATTACTAATGATGTACATGCTTTTACTCTGTCTCTGTTTTTTTTAATAAATAAAAATAATAAATATTAACTCTAAGGATTTTAAATGATTAAAATAATCCCTATTTTATGGTGCACATTTCACAATCCATCCTTTGGATAAATAATAGTAATAATATAAATATTTTTCAATATGCATTTATATATATATTAAGGCTATTTAATTTTCAGAGACCGGATGGAAAGCTTCCCCCCGTTTTTCTTCCTTTTCTGTTTTCCCTGGAAGATATTCCTCATAGACTCGCAGCCCCATTTAGCAAGCACGATTAAGATTGTCAAAAGAGGGAGGCGGTTTTGCAGGGCTAATTAACAGTGGACCTCTGGCACGCCAGTCCCGGAGGACTCTGGGCCTCGGGGTAACGCAGGCTGCTTCTTATCCGTCCTAAAGTGTCCCAGCTTGAATCTTTTTTTATTTCTTTGCACCACTTCCAATAACAGAAACTTGAATCCCTGATATTTTGGGGCTTCTTTTGAACTGAAGTATTCAATTTGGTTTGGAGCAGAATATGGACGGGACTTATTTTAGTTTATATATAAAAAATAAAATAAAAACTGACGTTTTCTTTTAAGGTGTCGCTTTATTCTGAATTTAATTGAATTATATATTTTGTACTGGATCTATAAGACCCATTCAGATGCGGGGCAACTCATTATTCCCATTAGGCCATGCATGTTTGGTGTATAAACATCTGAACCGCCATTGAACATGAACAGCGAGAATAAACTCTTTGGGAGCTTTATGCATTTTGCCTTTTCTACTTGTCTTATAATCTTACAGCGTTTTGAAGCAGCCCAGAAACATTTAAGGGTGAAACAAACGCCCATTAACTTACCTTGTAAGTCTGTGTTGTGCCCGTTCTGGTGTAAATACGACTGGTCCAATGAATGCGTCGGCAAACTTGGCTGCAGCGGGTTCGCCCCCGGATTGCACGGAGACAGCGGCTGCTGCTTTATGTAAGAGCCCCCGTTATTCAGCGTGGCGGGCGGGGCTGGAGCCCACGCCGAGGCAGAGCTCGAGTAGACGGGGTGCGGCTCCATGACCCCTCCGCTGGTGAGCAGCGGGGACGCGGAATTGTCGTGATGGGGGTAATCACTCCCGGTGGATCCCGTGCAGCTTCCCATGTAGGAATGTCCGCTGTTGCTCGACAGGTGCGACATGGTGTGGCCGGACAGACCCATCCCGTCCATGTTACCCGCCAAGTGTCCGTTCATCATCCCGATCCCGCTGTCCAGAGCCAAGCCGTTGGGCGCGCACGGCAGGCCCCCGCCGCCGCCCTGGAAGTTGTAGGACTCGGGGATGTGGTTGAAGCCCAGGCCGTTCATCATGCTGTACATCGGCTTCAGCGCCTGGCACTTGCGCCGGAAGCCCCTGGGCCTCCTTCTGAAGGAGCCTTCCTCGAACATGAACTCGCTGGCCGGGTCGATAGTCCAGTAATGGCCCTTCCCTGGCCGGCCGAGGCCCTTGGGCAGTTTAATGAAGCATTCGTTCAGGGACAGGTTGTGACGCACGGAGTTCTTCCATCCCTGGTAGGAGCCCCTGAAGAACGGGAAGCGGCTTTGCAGGAACTGGTAGATTTCACTGAGCGTCAGGCGCTTGGTCGGAGAGCTCTGGATCGCCATGACTATTAACGCGATGTACGAATACGGGGGCTTCTCCGGTCTGCGGATCCCGGCGTTGCTCTTTTTCGCTTTGGTCGTGGAGGAGGCGGGTTCCATCGCCGCGGTCTGTGCGTGCGGCTTGTCTGGAGCCGACATGGGGCTGCTCTGAGCAGGAGTCTGCGCGGGGGGCTGCGGGACTTCTGCCGTCATTAGTTAAAGTGGAGTCTTCGAGATGACACAATGAAACGGTCGATTTCCACCTTTACGCTTATAAAAAAAAAACCTACAATGTCGGAAACAAACTCGCTGACATAAATAGCAAAAAAATAAAAAATAAAAAAAATAAACAACCAGAAAAAAAACAAAACTGGAGACAAACTTGAGCCAAAACTGCGAGACCGTCTTTTGTCCTTTTGATTCGGTTCCTGCGTTCAGACCTGAAGCCGGGCGGACTATAGGCAGCGTCCGAAATGGGACAAAGAGCAGAACAGGAGCCGCGTTCCACTCCGGTTGGTGTGTTTGTCGTGCGTCCGAGGAGCTCACTTTTTACTTATCTGTTACCATCAGCGCGTTGGAAGCTTGAGCGTCCGAATGTTGGGACCCGCCCAGTTCCCTCCTACTCCAGCGGTGGGCTGAAAGCACGCACATCTGTGCGCGTTCACTTTTCGGGGAAATGCCTTTTCCCATTCCTTATATTAAAACAGGGGCAATATTAATCCGAAATAATCTATACGAGACTCTGTGTTATAGGATATAGCGACGTGCATGCGCTTTATTGTAACGGAGCGCGGCCACGCACTTCTAGGACCAGTGAAGGCGTTTCGATAAAGATTCAGCTCGTCTTATATAGGATTACTTTATTCTATTTTTTATTCTCATCTTTAAAACTAAATATATCAACTCTGCAGATTCGTAAAACAACTCTGAAAATGATTTTCCTCTATTTTAACGCAACATGTTTGACGCACCAGGACCGCAAAAAAAAAAAAAAAAAAAACTTTGGGTCTCCATTTATTATTATGCTTTTTCGAATATTTTATTCGACATTTTTAGTGATTGAAAAACAATTTATCGCAGAACGCGACCCTCATATTCAAAAATTCTTCCCGATTTCTGTAAAAAGATCGACAGGAACATGGGCAGGATGTTTATACAGCAAGAAGTAAACATGTTCGCTGGCCTTCTTTAAATATAAAAAAGAAAAATCAAGCAAAAGCCCCGTCCAGATCAGCTAATACGCATCTGATGCGACATGCCCGCCTGTTCGCTGCGTCTTCTGGAGACGCTGGACGTTTTTTGCGCATGAATATTGTTTGTGTAATGCAGTCATAATATTTACGCATGGCACGCAGGAGGAGTAAGGTGGAAGCGTCGCCGAACAGCGCGCACAGAAACGCGGACGGAGACTCCAGATCGACTCCTGCGGGCGCTTTAGGATCGAGTGATGTAGAATATGAGGTAAAGTGGATTTAATCTCAATAAAGCTTCTTAAATCGCTTTAGCTTTGGATCCACACTGGGGAACTTTGTGGATTTTATTTATTTAGTTTTATGTGACATAAGAAGGTGAAAAGTTGCAGCCAATCTAAATGATTCTGAATGTTTTTTTTCCTTTAGGTGAGTTGTAATTCGCTCAGAAGTTGATGCTCCTCGATTTGTTTGTGTCTATAAAGTCCAAACGCTTCGTTTTTATTTCAATCTGATGTATTATGTCGCTCTAAACGCGCGCTACTGCACGACGATCAGTTCATAACGTAAAACTGTTGACAGCAGGTCGCTTATTGTTCCCTGGAGATCTAGCCTGCAACCTTTTGCCTCTCCGTGGGTTCTCTCATGTTGTGCGTGTTGCGCTTCTGCTCAATGTAGCTGATGGCTTTGACATATCGTGGAAAATTACACCAGAGTGGATGCTTATTTTCACAGTCTCTGTCCTGTGCGTAAAACTATAGACAACGATTGGAGGCTTCTATGCAAAGGTCACAAGAAGCTTCTGAAGATTTTCCTGTAAAAAAAAAATATATATATCAAGTGGTTTTATGTTTTTTGTTTAAATTAGAGGAAACATAATTCAATGAATGTTCGATGAATGGCGTGTTGATATTATCCAGAATCATCCAGTTCCCAAAACACAACCAGCTGCTTTATTTTTTTGTCCCACGAGGTTTGCCACGAGAAAATAAAAAAAAAGCAATTCATACATTTTTCGCCGCTGTTAGTTTGTGCTGTTGAAGGGGAGATTTAAACCCGCGGATAAATGAACGTGAGTATTGTTTTAACCGGTGCGCGCTCGGCCACTCGCCTGCAGTGAGGGCCACATGCACATTTATCAGCGGAGCGGACCACCCAGCGCGCACCAGAGGCAGGCGCGCTCCCGTCCTCTCTCTGCCCACTGCATTTAATTACCGCATGACTTCATCCCGTTAGGATGCCCCCCCCCCCCCACCCCTACATGCTCATTGGGCCCATGCATGATGTGGGCATGATTGTGTTGTCGTTATTCTTATTGGGGTATTAATGAAGCGTCATGGTCACTGAAAAGTCGACATAGGACATAAGAATCCTCCACATTGCGTCATCGAAGCAGTTCCCAATATAAGAATCAAAGAGTATCTCAACGATCAGATGAATCGGGCTCCGTGATAGTTTCTCCTTTATGTTCGTCATCCCCGTGCACGGCTTCAGTCCCGAGGTCAGAACTTCCCTATTCTCTGCATGGCAGACAAAAGTCATGCACTTTTCCATGACGTCCCATCATGAAATATTTGACAGCGCTGCATCCTCAGGAATGCTCGGCCACTTGGGCGGAGGCGCACCGCAGAGCGCGCAGCCCTGACAGGCTTTCCGGACTGTTCCACCATTATTTAGTGCACCGAGTCCAGTTTGGACCCCCTTAGTATCGTCCTGCCCAAAGAGATTCTTATTGATTACAGTCATCCTTCAGTCAGCCTAATCTTGGTACGGTACATAATCCAGATGTTTTCTCCCATACTGCGTGTTCTACGTCATCTAAGCATGAAACAATGTTAACTTCAAAACGATGCTTCTTCATGCAGTTCAGATAAATACACCCGCTGGATTACAGATAGCAGCTGCGGCGATCAACACTTTGGTCCCACAGAAACAGATTAAAGAAGACGACGAGGCCCAAATCACGGTGACGCAGAGAATGTGTTAAAGACAAAGATTTAAACTTCACTCACGATTATCTTTGAGAAATTAGACGGTATTCCTCGGTGGTGAAAGAGGCCCGCGGAGGGTCACCAAGAGGCCGCAGGGACTTTGATCGATCAATTTACCGTAAATTCATCCGCGCTGAACTTGAAATTCTTTTTGAAGTCTCTACTTCTTTTTTTTTTATAGAATTCACATATAGCTGACAACTTCCACAAATGAAAAGCTTGGTAGTGAGTGAACACTCCTGCTGCCACTAAAAAAGAGTATGTCTTGAAATGGTATAGATAATGGTATAGATACTGCATGGTATAGATAATTTCAAACCAATTAATCGATAAACGTATTTCACATATTTCCAATAAAGGCTAAATATCGAAATTAACGATCATATATATAGCCGTGTTTAAAAATTGCAGTCTTCCTTTTAAATATTCGCCACGCGGTCAATAAATAATTAGTTTCATATAGCAGGATTTATTTATGTATTTTTAATAAATAAAATTTAGCCTGAAATAATAAAATGCATAATATAATTCAGATAAAAGTGGAGACACTGAACGCAACACAAGACAGAACAGCAAACCTGGAGAAAATAAACAGACATCCTTTTACTTTTATGTTGACTGGCGCACGCACACGCACGCACACGCACTCTTTGTCTTACATTAAATGATTTTAAGTATTGACTGTAAACACAATAGAGCCGAACCTTTGGAAGCATCATCCTAATTGATCTTTTGGCTCGCCTGAACTTCACTCAACGTCGCCGCTTTAATTGAAACCAGTGTAATGTCGAGGTGCCCCCCCCCCCAACCCCCCCCCCCCAAACGCGCTGTAGGTGGCCGCGCGTGTATATTTTCGTTTTAGTGGTGTTTATGTGAACGGGAAAAGACGGGATTGCTCGCAGACCGCTGATTGCGCGCGCGTTGGGTGCGCGTGGATTTGAAGGGCATGTGATGGGCACCACCCTCCGCCGTGATCAGCACAAAGTGCGCCCCGTGCCTCTTTAATCTGCTACGCGATCCTGTTGTGCGTAAACACGCAAACGAAAGTAAAATATTAAAGAATGGATGGAAACGCGATTCAATCGGATATGACGCAAACATTCTCTCTACCGGAGTGTCCTTGAGCATGAAACTCAGCACAACTCAGCAATATATGACCCTGCTGCCTGATCCTATTCAGTTTCAGAATTGTCATTTCATATTTTCAACACGTAATGACTCATGGCCCGATGAGAGTTCATTTAACGGTTTATTATTGATCTAAGACGCATTTTGGTTCGATCCCCTGCAGATCCGTCGCGTTTAAAATGTAATTCAGGATCGTTCTGTCTTTCCGGCACCTCCATTCATTCAGACTTTATAAATACAGACAGGCAGATAACGTGGCACAGTGACATCATTTTTTCTCGATAATAATTTTTACAAATGTACGATATCGTCTTTCTATAACAATCAATTTATGAGCTAAAGGTAAAACAGTCTGTCCCGTTGTCTCATTGGCTGCACATGCACGCGGTTGCACGGTTTAAATGCACGTGTCCCATGCACGTCACACACGCCCACCTGTTTGCATCCGACGGTCACCTGTAGTAGCAGTTAAATGATAAAAATTGATTATTGAAAGTCGTGGATCATGCAAGGATGCTGCATACTTTTAATACAAATTTATTTACGTTTGTTCGCTGAATTTATCCCCTGAAATTGTTGAGCTCGACAAAATATTGGGTTTAACTCGCTGCTGTAGCACATTTTTAAATCTCAGACCAAACTCATTTGGGCTTTTCACAAGAGCGATATTACAAAGATCTGCAGAGTGATTTTACATCTGGTAGTTTAACGCGAGGGAATCTTTTTCGTTTGGGTGTATTTTTATTTTATTTATTTTTCATTGCCCGGTAAATTGTATGGATCTGATCCTTTTAAAAAATATAGTTGTTTTGAGTACCTCTGCCTCGTCAGTAAAGCCTCTCCGCAACAGCCCCCCGCATGTTCTAATAATCCATCATACCGGTTGGGTTCATTATTCTTTTGGGGTTTTTTTGTTCTTATGAAAGATGCATATAAAAAACAGACGCCTCCTTTAAACAGGAAAAACAAATAATATAAGAATACAGACGTGTTAAATTTGTTCTGGCTTATTTTGTGATCGCATGAAGGACGGCAAATTCAGAGGTTTCACAAATTCAAAAATGTCCAATGATACGTGCAGAGAAAAAGTTCCATCATTTTAAATATCTGCTCACGACGAAACTGGTCTTTCAACAAGTCCTACATAAAACAGAACAAAACGCATAGACAGGGGAAAAAACTCAATAAAAAATAAAAGGAAAATCATATACCGTCAAATAGAAGCATATTTCACTCACATCAAACTAAATTACAGGGTTAAAGTATGAATAAATAAGGTATAAATTATATAACATAATATAATTTTTACTGTGGAATAAATGTAAAATGGGATCCAATTAGTTGACAATTTATTGTCCTCAATTTATACAGCCAAATTAAAAGATTTGGAGACAGATTGTGAATTATAACTTAAATATTTATTATATATTTGGGTTTGTTTAATTTATTGAAATTCATGAATAGAATATTTGAAAAAATACATGTAAAATCTTGTCAGCTTTAGACTGTATTTTATTATTCTTGGTGGGTTTTTTTTATTTAAATTTTGTTGAAAAAAGTCACTCTGGTCAAATAATAAACAGTCAAATAAACATTTCTTAACTTTCCACTGTTGTCTCCGTGAGATCTTTAAATCGGACAAGTTGTGATTGTGGTTGAGTAAAAAAAAAATTCATTTGAATTTGAAAGCACAGCAAAAGTTTAATACAATGTTTAATGAGAATATTTAAAACAGCCCTCGTGAGTTTCTGAATAATTGCTTTGCTAATGTTTTGTCATTACTTTGATATAATAAACTTTACAGGATGCTCCAGTTGATGCTCAGTGCTGGACTATTAATTTAGTTAATCCTGTCAAAAACAAATATCAGATGAACATTACTATATTGTATTTAATCTGACATTGACTGAAGCTGTCCTGAAGTATTGAAAATGAAACTAAATAATATAAAACCCCAAAACATTTCTTTCACAGAAACGTGAAAACAGATGAAAATGCTCCCTTCACCTCTCGCCTCCACTCTGCGGCCTCTCTGGGAAGATGCCGTCCCACACAGTGAGCGAGAGCCTGTTATTGCCCCACCCTGCAGCCCCGCATGCCTCCCAGGGCTGGTCCATCATGGTCTGTCTGATGCAGGGAGAGACATCAATAATAAGAGCTGAAGCAGAAACCACAGTGGAGAACACAAAAGAGAGCGGGGCAGGCATGCAGGCCACAACCGGCTCTGCTGCAGGTTAGCTCCTTTGATACTTGCCCCGGTGGCAGTTTGATGGGCGCACATGGGGTGACATGGGTTTATGTATGTGTTTACTTGTGCGTTTACATAATATCTATGGTGTTTATGCACAGCCCACCAGCTCTTTTCCCCCTTTCTTCTGAAGGGGGGATTTTCCTGTGGCAAGCTGCTTTGGAAAAAGCAATTAAGAATTCCCAAACAGTCCACCACAATGGGAGATATCGTTTGTGCAATGTGTGTTCCATGTCTCTCACAGTTTTTGTCTGGAATGGGGATGGACTATTTTTAATCTGGGCACAACTGAACCCACCTACGGACAAACCACGGATTGAATGAAGGGGGGGGGGGGGTGAGTGGGCATGGTAATTGCCTATTGTGGCGCTCAAACTCCTCTGTTCATGCCGTAAACAGCTTTGGTTGTTCACAACTTGATACCCAGTGCTCCAGCCAGTTTGAAATTATAGCATATCCTCATTGTCTGTGGGAACCTATAGCCAAGCAGTGGTCGGAATCAGTCAGGAATGCTTTGGGACGGTAACTGGATTCGGTTGTAATGCCCAGCTCTCCGCAGCGGAATACTAGGGTGGGAAAAAGGCCGAGAGCATTTCCTGAGTGGAGGGGGGGTCCCAGTGAAGCATCACACGCATGGGCATCGTGTGACAGTGATCCTGCCAGGTTTTAGCCTATGATCCTGAGTGAAGAGAGGAGTCCAACAGTGGGGGGGGGGGGGGGTATTTGGTGTAGAGGGCAGTTCCAAGGAGAAAGCTGAGAATAAAGGGAATAAAGACGGAATAATAAAGGCGAGGTAGCTGCTACTATTTCACTTGGAGGAGGAAGTCAAAGAGGGCATGCACCGGACGTTGTTGAAGATCATCTGATCAGCTGCACCCTTTTTTGTGTTCTCATTACATTTCTACTCACATGTTTGATTCTCAAAAAAAATCAGTGGGGGGTAAATATGGCTAGAATATTAGAATATTAGCAACCCTGTTTGTGACCAACGGTAGCTATTCACTGATAAATAATGCTAGTTATCAGTGCATAACTAACATTAACTACCATTATTGATCAGTGCATAGAGAAAGATGCTCACCAAATATCTGCACGTGATCGTCCAGTCTGGTGCTGGCGATGCTGCACGTTGCCCCTGCTGCCTTCTGTAAATCTTTGCCTGTAGTTGTCAGAGGGCTTTTTTATTTCCACCTGCTACCGGCCTCTTTCCGTTGGTCTGCTCTATAACAATGGCACTGGGAAAGCTGCGGAGTGCAAAGTGATTGATGTTGTACCGTATTTGGCCCTTCTTCAGATTGGGGCCTGAAAGGAAGTGGCTATCCCTCCCTTCCACCCACCTTGAATATACCCTGTAATAATCCAGGGCTCAAGAAGGCAAAGCGCTGATCAGATCTTTCTGAGACATCTCATTTTAAAAAATCTGTCCGAAAGAGAAGTCGGTTGGCGTATACAAAAAGGAAACTCAAACTGGCACCAGAGGAAACACAATGACATGCTATTTGTTTGATGTGTTTGCTGCAACATGCTTCCAGTCTCTCGTGCCGTGCATGCGCCGCGCTTGCATTTACATTCAGAGGTAAATTTGCAGGAAGGCGACACAATTAAAACCAACTGCCTCCTCTCCATCTCATCTTAGATCGTCGCAGCTTTTCTCTTGTTCTGGCTATGGGGTGAAACGAGATACGGGCTCATCACGACTGCATTCTTTCCATTTTGCCGAGGATCGCGCCGGCAGAGCGGGTAATCTGTCACGCCGACTGTCTGTCCATCTCGCCCTTCATATGTCTAACTTTTCCTTCTCCTCGCTGCAGGCTGAAGTGGGAAGGCGTGCGGCTTTGGCCACAGGAAGCCATGAATTCTTGGGAGAATGGAAGATGTATTATGGAGAGACATGCTGGCCCCCACCGCCCCCACCCACTCAACAGCCCAAAATGACACCTGACCCCTTCATGTGTTTATATCAAACCATGGAAGTGAGAAATAGTGATGAGTCACTCTGGCTGTGTGTTTACACTGTGGAGTCACGCAAGGAAGGAAATCAGCCACGGTCTGCTGAAAGTGGCGAGGTGAGAGAGAATAGCTGCAGTCCAGCAGAGCTGCAGCGACTTTCCTCAGAGACAGACTTTATTTCACTTCATCTCTGCAAAGATCTTCTTCGACCAACAAGTCGCTGCCACCAGGACTGTGGTCACTAGACCAAGAGAAGACTTAAGAATGACTGATGGTGGTTCGCGTTCGTTCCTGTATTATAAGCAGTCTGGCTTTAAACAATTGATCACACACATTTTGATTGAAGGACTACAGCACTGTGTTAATATGTCCTTGTCTGTTCTCATCCTTGGTAAATTGTGGCGTGCACCAGGGCTTTAAACTGGGACCAGGTCTATTTTCAAACAAAAACATTTTCTCATAATGTAGAGACAGAAGATTTCAATGTACTGCTGCTCCGATCAATCCAGTTTCACAAACATATTGCTGATTTAAAAAAAAAAATGCATGACAGTAAAATTGATCAAATTAAGTAAACACAGATTCTTATGATTGGTATTAGGATGCAGTTTAATGATTGCTAAGGGGGAAGTTAATTTGCTACCAAGCACAACAGGCATTGACAAGACAGTGAGAAGTATGTCAGGGCACAGTACAGTAGAAAACGTTCAGCAATAAATAGATATGCACCGGCGCTGACACAGAGAAAGACCAACAATCACGCCTATTACTCACCCACCTCATCACTTAGAGGGCGATAAAATAAAAAATCACAAGGCAGTTTCATCACTGTTAACATGTCTGTATACACAGTTCCAAATGCTGTGCAAAATTCCATCTGCAGTATTTACCCTGTTTTTTGTATGAGTTTTAAATGTTGTAATTTTGTGCCAGTTCTCTACTGCCCCTACACAATAAATATTGTATCTTATTTATAATCATGTTAATGATATATGTAAATGAGGGCTCTTACATCATTACTATGTGAACAACACATCGCTCCAGTGGACCTGATGTTATATATACCGTAAAGTGTGTTTACTGTGCTCAGACAGGTTTGCCACTGTCATTTTCCACACTAACTGTACATGTTAGATTGCCTAACTTGTTTTTAAGCGATGCCTGTAGTTGCTGCAGTCGTGCCCTGTAAATAAAGGTGACACTTTCTTTCCATCATTCGACTGGTGTGAGTAACTTCATTGCCTACTGTAGCAAGTATCCTGTTACATAGCCGCACACACACACACACACACACACACCACCACAATGAGAGAGTCAGCGGCTCTTATTTTGGCTGATCGCTCCTGAATTGTAAGTCCTGTCAGGGGCTTTGATTGATAGCTGTGTTTATCACCATATTATTAAGCAATCAAGCTCACCACAGCTGGGCCTGAAGCTCCTTAATTCCATCTAAAGCGCACGGCTGCATGTTAATTAAAGGTTTGGCAAACGTGTTTATTTTTTGTGCATTTTCTTTTTAAGTATAGTTGTCTCCGTTTCTTTGAGAGTGTGCTGATTGGTGCATTTGTATCCTCTTCATATCTGTACCGACGTTCAGTGTCCTGCTGCAACTTCCTTAAAGAGATCACGGTTATTTAGAAAGACAGTGAGGACGAATCCTGCTGCTTAAACTGAATTTAGAGTGTGAAAATTGTCACATTGCTCCATTGCTCGTACATTACATGAGAGTGGAAGGCTCAAAACGACAAGTCAAAGCTAACGCGAGCAGGTCAGCCAGTCCACGCTTCGTTCATCAGCATAGGTTTCTCCTTGCGTCTTTAATAGAGCCTGCGGCAGGCTGCATTTGTGTATTCCTGAGGTAAACACAGTCATGGTAAAGTGGACATGCTGCTGAGTGTGTCCTGACTGGAGACAGAGAGCACTGTGGCACTGCACCGGCTGAGACACCGGCAGCTCTCGAGGTGAAGGGGTTAATGTGATGAATGGCTGTTTGGTAATGGGCCATGTATTAGGGCGAAATAGCTCTTTAAAAGCCCGAGCTCGAGCCGTTGTTATGGGCAATTTGATTCAGGAATCAATCAGGTCGCAGATGTTTCATGTTGGATCCCTCGCCGTTGTCGCGCTCTTTCCTTCAACCAAACGATGGAAGAATTGCTTGA
Source organism: Brachionichthys hirsutus (assembly GCF_040956055.1). NCBI lineage: Eukaryota > Metazoa > Chordata > Actinopteri > Lophiiformes > Brachionichthyidae > Brachionichthys > Brachionichthys hirsutus. The sequence goes on from NC_090897.1 coordinate 4,744,832, forward strand.
ACGACGGGGTGCAGATCTAAATTCATGCAGTCCAAAACTTTAGATGGCGAGACCACAGTGTTTAAAGAAGCTTAAGCTAAAAGCAGCTCGTCCACTTGTTAGGCTTCTACACACAAACTGAATGATCCTGAAATCAGATTTTCTTCTTGGTACTGTGAGGACTGTAGGATAATAATAATAATAATACATTTTATTTATATAGCGCTTTTCTGAAAACTCAAAGACGCTAAATGGGTTCCATGTTTACGGTGGTGGGAGAACCCGGGGGTTCCATGCAGACACAGGAAGAACATGCAAGTTCCTCATAGAAAGTCAGATTTGAAACTGCAAACATCTTGCTGTGAGGCAACAGAACTAACCACTGCGCCACCGTGCTGCCCAATCAATTAATAAAGTCCTTTTTTTGGGAACATTTCAGCAAGTGGAAAAATATTGACCTGACATTAATACAGGACGCTCCGGAGTGTTTCTTTCAGATGTGGACGGTGGTGGATTCTACATTTTGCTTATTAGCACTTCTGCACGAACTCCTTAACAGAATGACAGATACTCCGGAGGTGAATTTCCAGTGGATCCCTGGAGGCCGCAGCCTAACCAGAGACATTAATTGGTAATTTCTCCATGTGCAAAGAGTCTTATCGCAGGTGTCGGTAGAGACAGACGGATGGACAGACAGACAGACACATGGTTCCAATTTGACGTCTCCTAATTCCAGGGAATCAATCCTAAATGACACCTAGAGTGGATTTCCCTCTGATGCAGATTGGTCGCGGTTTGCAGATGAAAGACAGTAAAATAAATAAAGCTGTGGCGAGGAGGCAGAACCCTTCTGTCCGCGCAGGACAGCCATGATGGGATGCATGCTGAAATGAGGGGGCGAAGTGGAGGCCCGCTCCTGTTTCCACCACCGCTGCCATGAAAACATCAATGAAATTCTACTGCTTGTCCTGCATTTCTGTGCTAATGATTGTTTCGACAATAAAATTCACATATGTTTTTCTAAATGAGGATTTTTTTATTTTTTTACTCACCAGTAGAACAGTAGTGATTAGCTTATTGGGCGTCCTGCCGTTGATGCTGTTTGAATCCTAAGACACATTCTTTAATCAGACTCACCAGTATCAAATGGCTTTAATACCCGCTACAATCAATCTTTTCAGCGGCTGCTGCGTCTGCGGTTAAACCGGCGTAAGAATAGTAATGGTAAGACAATACTGGCTTGTCTTATCCTGGCTGGACTCAGACACGATACTCCAACAACTTACACTAACCTCCAATTTCCCACTGTGCCGGTGCAAATCTGATTTACGCAACAAGTTTGCTGGGAAGCTCGTCGTCCTCATATTCTCTCCCATTCAGGAAGCTGGCTTTAATGCAAATATAGTCATTCCCTTATTGTTGTGTCACGTGGACCTTCTCTTTGCAGAGTGATACATGTTTGGCAACAAGAAGACGTTTTTAAATGAATCAACTGAAGAGGCGAGAAGTGTTCCTGTCCTCCCTTTTAGGTTAAAGGTTTGAGTGATAAATGTGCTTGGAAACCATTGTTTGGTCCAATTTGCAACTTAAACAACTGTATTGTAAAATCTGGGCAAATCATAAGACATTTCAGTATAGGGGGGGGGGGGGGGGGGCACAGTCTCCTCTGCATTCAAGAGGCAGAGAGGATTTACCGGCATCACTTTATTGGCTCTCATTCATTAATGCCTATTTAGAGGCAAAACAAACGCACTCAAAACGAGGGCATTGCAGAGATTTTGTCACTGGTGCCACTGAGGTGATTTATTCACGTTCTGGTCAACTCCCGTCTGATGCACTTCAACAAATCACAGCCTGAAGTCTGGCTATCTCCACACCACACTCATCTCTGTCTCCCCCTCTGACCCCGACACAGGTCACCCTGACTGGGCGCAGCCCCCAACGGAGATATCACCCATGGGCGGATTTCTTTTAAACCTCCACCGACCACGCTGTCCCCAAGAATCCCTGCAACTCAGAGGCTCTGTTATATTTGCGGGTCATATTTCTGCCGAATGACGCGAAGAATTAAATCAAATATGACATAAAGAGCACGCTCATTCGTCACTCTTCAGATTCGTCTGTTTAGGTACAACTAATACCCGTTTGCTGAGCAGTGCTGTGAGCTTTCGTAATGATTAAGGGGCCCGTGACCACCAGCAGTGCCGTGTGACCCGGGGGCTTAGGGTGATAAGACCGACTTTATCCCCGCGCTCATTATCAACCTCGGTCCCAGGTCTCTGTGAGGCCCCCGGGCTGCAGCGCGACAGGATGCTCTCCACCTTCGGTAGCCCTCTGTGGCCTGAAGATTACTGGGGAGACGCACAGACTTGGTTTTACTGACCCCAAACACTCGACAGCTTCTTTTTGTGGGAGGGAGACGGCGTTAAACATTTGTCAGTACTCAACCACAGAAGAAGAAGAGTTATTTTGGTAGCGGACACATAATTGGCAAAGAGGTTATTAAATCACTAAGAAGTGAGACATTTAGAGGATGTTCCGTTTGGTGTTTTGTTCTAATTTTGGGATTAAACTTCATGTTCATGTTCATGTTTGAGCATGAGAACTTTCTTTTTGCTAAAGCTTTTTAACTTCTATTTCGCTCATGATGTCAAAACACAAACATATGCATCATATCAAAGATACAGACAAGGACACGGTACGTTATGCTTATGTTTTGGTCTTCTTTGTTCTTATTTCTGTATTTGTCTGCTTTTTTATGCATCAGTGAAGGACTGTCAACATGTGCTTGTTTGCATGTCTGTGTTTTGTGTGTAGTTTGAGGGATTTAATGATGGATGCGGTGGAAAACGAATTGAGATTGTCGCTCAGAAATCTCCACTGCCATTTCTAATCTGATTTCAGGAGGGCTATAACATTTCTTATTTTAAAAAAAAATCTAATAATAAATGCATATTTTGGCTGAAATTTTGTGTGTTTGCCATTTTGAAGAAATGACTCTTGAAAGTCAAAGTGAAAGCAGTCATCCCGTCTGTTGCAACGCGTTTTAGAAATATTTAGAAGAACACAAATCTGGCTTTGAACGTCAGAGTCGTGCCACGTCAATGTGAAAAGCCTTTGCAACCCTGCGATGTGCTCACATTACAACTTCCACTCATATTTATGCAGAGACAGAGCTCATCTTTTATAAAACCATATTTCAGGGGCTACTAGAAAGACTTTGGCAGGTTGTGCAGAGAAAAAGCAAAATTCTTGTACAATATTCTGGATTTATGCCTGAAAATCAACGACTCAGACCTGATGGTGAACACACAAGTCAGACCCCACACACACACACACACACACACACACACTCATGATCTTATTGCTGCCCTCTCCTCCACGGATAACCCCAACCTCAAGGTCGTCCAGTGTTGATGAAAAATGCATCGTTTTGAATCCTTCCCTTCACATTTACGCTCTCCTTCAGCGAACTGGCTTGCAGCAGACAGTGAGGAACAAAACGTTCATCTGGATGTCCTTTACTGCACAAATGCACTTTTGAACCTGCAAGTGTTATTTTTTTTTATTTTTTTTGTGAGTGTTGGGAGAGAAGAGCGAGAAGTTAATTTTTTGTTTTAATTTCTCAATTGGCTTTTAACCAGGGGTCAAAGGTTAACTTAGCACAACAGTTTTGACAAGATAAGCACCTGCTTCTCCGCCGTTAGAGGCCAGAGTTATCCCATTTCCCTCAGTATGTAAACATCTCAGAGGGCCTGCACACACACACACACACACACGCATAAATACTGACATAAATATGAGAAAGCACCAACGCTGGATTCCGTGGAACAAACACTAAAACCTTCAACACCTTCCGCCCCCGCTGCGTGGCAGGAATACGCTATTAGCTCTCTCCAAACTCCTCATCAGGCGCTTTGTTTTGAGCTGCGTTTGATGCTCTGTTTACCTCGTTAGTAGGAAATCTGTAATTACACTTCACAAGTGAAGAAAAGATGCGTCATATAAGGTGCCCTGGCACAGATACTTGCTGTGGGCAAGGTTTTTTAGCACCCATCATTTAGCCCACCCTTTGTTTATAGTCCCTGAGGCCCGGCTGTTTTTCTGAGAGCGTCATTCATAGCAGGACGGACTCAAAGACACTTAAAAGACACCATACCGATATATACTTTACTTCTTTTTATTTGTTAGTACCAGTCAGTCACATTTTAGTCCAGTGGCACAAGCTTAAGGGCCCTCTGGGGACCAACTATCTCCATCCTTCAATTCTCTCGGGTGCTCCAGATTCTGATAAGACGCCGGCTGCTTGTGCGTCAACATGTTTTCACTTTTTTCGCTCGTCACTTGAGTGAGGTGAGATCGGCCGAAACAGCGAAGCCGCAGGCCCAGAGAGGGAACGAGGATCAGCCCACTGAAGTGAAACTTGTCAACAGGCAGGAGTGGAGACAATCAACACAGCGTCAGGAAGCTGTCAGAGCCCCCCCCCCCCCCCTTTCTCTTCCCATTTTATTTTCCTCTTCCACCAGTAAGACTGCTGTTTGGTAGAAACCAATCATTTAGGTGCAACATATTTCCTGGAATGAACGAGCTTGGCGTAAGAAATGTTCAAACATCTTCCTCTACTTAGAGGCGCTTCCACATGTGGCGTGTGTGATTTCCTTTTCACTCTAATTTTAACCCATTTCCCTCTAATGATTCTGTCTCTGCTGTGCAGTGCGAGTGTGTTTCAGAGACTATTGAACCGCTGGACGCTGTGTGTGGTACAAAAGCTAAAGTGTGAGTCTGTGTGTTTGACAGGCAGCACTTTTAATCCACACATGAGTAATGGGGTCGTGTTGCTCAGGAGAATGCCCCTGCGTTTCCCTGCCAGGGTAACATGCACTGCGCTTGTGTGTTTGTGCGGGCATTAAGTGTCTCCTTCTCACCATTTGTTGTTAATTAGGTACGGTGAGGTGAGTGTTGCACACTCGCAATGATCAAACGTTGAATGGGAAGCCGTGCAGCCATGAAAGGCGTCTTGGTAAAGAGTTTGTGTGAGTGCGTGTGTGTTTCCAGTGGTGTGAGTTCCGTGGCATTTCAATCAGCCTGCTCTTTCTACCTTATTGATCAGCCTCCACAGGCTCTGATTTCTCTGGCCTGGCAGGTTGAGTCTTCGGCCTTGACACTGCTTTTTGTGCCACCTGTGAATATGGAGAGTCAGCGCTGCTTCCCACACAGCGTTCGGCTTCAGATGCGTGTGAGCACATGAGAAGAAAACTCGGGAGACTTGACATGGGTACGGATGGGGAAGAGTCGAGTCGGAGGACGGCGGGGGGGGGGCAGACCTGATAAGAGAGGTCGGTTCAGATGAATGGGGGTCAACGTTGGAGTGGTGTAGTAGGGATCCAGTCTGAGTAGGAGAGGCAGTCAGGGGGGGGGGGGGGTCACAGGGGTCACAGAGTCACACAGACAGGGTGTGTAGCCTTACATTGTTCCAGCGCAGCCTGACGGAATGAATAACGGTGTGTCACCATAAAAAAACACTTTCTCACTATTGTCTCTGAGAATGTGTGTGCTCATGAATTTTATGCTCATGCATGCTACAGTGCAAGCGCTCCGACATAAGACGCAGCCTCGGCTAACTCGCACGAGGGCCGTTCTGTTTTTACCCAGCATCGTGTTTTACAGTAGCATCAGATGCTACAAAGATTCTGCACAACCTCAGGACATTTATATATATATATGCCACTCAATGAAATACTTCTACACACTTGTATATAGCACATTAGACTATAAAATCACCGATAAACAAATACAATGGAAAAAATGTCAATGCAGAAAATTTCACACATTTGTTTGGGATGTTGTTTTCCCAGTGACTGTTCTTTTTTTTTTACCCGACAAATACATGAACCTCTATGTATTCGTTACATTTCCAATTAATCTTATTCCCTCTCTCCTTCCTCCCTGCAGCTCCGCCCATCATTAGTCAGCGCACATGCCAGCCGAGCTCAGACTGTCTTTCTCTTTACAGCAAGTAATGTTTACCTGATGACGGAACATCTTCATCACTGCCTGATTCCCAGGATTCCTGACCTTCCTCATGATCAAGATCATCAGTCCAGCACCTCTCTCCACATCCACCTGACCTTCCACGCCCCCTTTAAGCTTTAAGCAGCTGCAAACGTTGGGATTCATTTTATTTTCTGTGCGCAGGCCAGTGCGGAGATATTGTTGAACCAGATGTAATCCTGTAGCTCTCCAGTTTACTAGAGATACCCTCTCTCGTTCTCTCTCTGTGTGTGTGTGTGTGTGTGTGATGTTAACTTTGGGTTGGCAATGCCATTTAAATGACCTACAGCTCCCAAGCCTTAAGCCCGGACCATTTTCCTTTGAACCCCTCTCTCCATCATGCGAGGCCTTTGCTGCAGCGCTCTTGTTACTGGGGTGGAATCTGTCAGCGTGACGCGGCGCTGGTTTGTCTTGGCGTCCACACCGCCGCTATGGGACGCAGATGTTAACGGTCTCTGTGCGTTTCCCAATTAAAGCATTAATCCAAATCAACTCAAATGATCGCACAGGGCGTAACTACCTCCAGGGAGGCCCCGCTTACTTTCTGTTTCTTTTTCCCTCTCCCCCTCTCTCTTACCTTTCTTCTTAAACGTCCATCTTTTCTCACCCTGTGGCCTTTTTAATTGTCTCCATCACCTCTTCAGTTCATCAGTGTAATCCACCTCTCTTACATTTCCCTCCCTCCTCCTTCTCCCCCCCTATGATTACTCACCCGGCATTCCTCCAGCATGTATCAAAGCGGCCAGTGCTAAATGTGGAAAAAGTGAACGTGGAGAAGAGGAAGACAATAGCGCAACGAGGCGCTGCCGTGTCGACCATTTCATTTTTCCACTAATTTCTAGGACTCAAATGTTCGGGTTTCTTTTGGTTGACTTTTCCTCTAACCGCGGTGCTCCATATACCGGTACTCTATATTATTCAAATACAGGAGGTGTGTAATTTAAGACAATGACAGATTTCAGGTTTCCAATGAAAGCCTTTAATCCAGAGGGACAACACGACTTTTAAGGGAATCGCAATGCAATCGTGATTACGTCTGGGTGCAAATGCATACGCACACGCGACTATCAACCCACCCACCCACACACACACACACACTGAAGCGCCCTCTCACACATGCTCAGGTCCTAAACATCCTGCTGCAGCTTACACTAACTCATCATGTGTACAAACAAATGTCTTGAGGAACCAAGATGCATTTCTGAGAATAACACCCACCTGCGCAGGTCATGCAGTTCACAAATTAGTGACTCTTCGGACATGTTTCGTGCACTCATGCACATACTCGAACACTCATGATCCATGATCCCCCCCCCCCCCCCCCACACACACACACTGTAATACTTCACCACTGGCACATGCGGCACATGCTATACTCCCACTTCAAACATGTATCTGAATGTCTTCACACAGCCAAGCTGGCTTAACAATGGCCAGATATAGAGGAAAAGAGTAAACAGTGAAAATATGGCTGCAGGCTGGGATGGGGATGAACTCCATCTGGACAGGCTGAGACCAGATATGCATGAGGGTGTGTGTGTGTGTGTGTGTGTGTGTGTGTGCGCATGCTCCGGCACAATGGCAGGTCTGGAGATGGAAATGGCAATGCAGGTAACCAGTCGCCTGCTCTTTAACACTCTGCCATTCTATGATGGAGGCCGCTGTGCAAATAAGCATGGAGAAGAAGTGAAAGAAAAGCTCGAGAAAAAGGGTGCTGCCACAGCAACCAGGAAAAGGTAGCGCTGTCGCAGCAATGACTTATTATTATGATTATTTTGTCATGAGCAGGAAGCTGGTAGATTGAGGGGAAAAAAAAGATCAATACTCTCAATAAGCTCATCAAGCATCTGGAAGCATGTGTGTTCATAGTTGTGTTTTCTTCTGTGTAATTGTCTTCGCATCCATATCTGTGTGTGTGTTTGTGTGTGTGGGTGTCTGGCATTTCATCAGACGATCATCAACACAGACTGATTACTGTTCCCAGAAAAATAAAACGTTGACGAAAGAAGTTTGAATGAAAAAGTCAAAATGCCGGAATTGTCAGTTTTTTGTTTTTTGTTTTAGAAGTTTATGTCTTTTAATTCACAAAAGTTTGAAGTGCTTTATCTGCATAAATTGAATAACTGATGTACAAAACGATATTCTTATTATATTCTTAATGCAAAAATTATGTCTTTATGTGAATTTGCGTGTGGACACAGGACAAGAACAAAGCGTCGGCAGGGGAGAAAGTTTAAATTGGTCTCGGATGGTGGTGAATTTCCAAATTTCCTTGGAGGCTGACTCAGAATAACACGCAGCCTAAACAGTGAAAATGGAGGGACACACACAAACTCGCACACACAGACCCACAGGTTGGGGGTACAGAGTAAACAACAATGACACGATTTTATTTTCATCTCCTCCAGAGCTGTGTAAAACACCTTTCACGCTTGCACTTTTCTTTCCTTTCCTTTCCTGCTTTCCAACAAGCGAGAGGAGGAAGATGTAAAAATGCTTGTTGTCTGCATTTAGCTCTGAAATATCTTTCTGTCAAATGATTTGCTCTCATTATAATAATGATGTCAAATAACTTTACAAAAGCGCAAACAGTTTTTCTTTTAAACATTATAACTCTCTCACAACTTATACCAAATGTTATACAACAGCTACATTGATCTATTCAGCAGAAGGAAAGAAACAAGGAAACTCAAAACCAAATATTTCTTATGAGCCCTGTCCAAGAAAAAAATACATTTTCAATTTTTAAAATCTTTTACACAGGTTGATACTGAAATAGCTGCAGCCACCAAACCATCGAGTCATTACTACTGCAGAATTCTAAACGAAATAAATGTTTTAATTGGATTCACTTTTGCAGTTTCTGAACCAGTGTTTAGAGATTCAAGATTAGAGAAGGATCGTTCTGCCCAGCTCGACCACTTCAAATCTGTCTACCTGCAAAGCCTTTAATTCTCTGGATGCCTGTAAACTTTGAATTAAATATGCTGAAATTACAGAACTCCATAAAAAACAAAAAAAGGACATTTCTATACCAGTGAAATCTGCTATAACTGCAGCACGAATACGGAAAACTCTTTTTCATTCATTATTAACAGAATTATTTTTGAAATGTTCGATCATTTCAGGAGATTTTTTATTTCTGTAAATTCTATGAATCTAATCTCTAATTTAAAATGTCATATTTGACCTTCAGTAACTGTGTGTCTTTTATTGTTCATCCTTTCAGCCCCATCAACGTGCTGCTCTGTTGAATTACAGGGAGCCATCTAATAACAGGGTGCATGAACTGTACTCCAGGTCCACTTAGTGGACAGATACCTGATACCTTAACTCATTCTATCATTGCATTCTAAGAGGCATGGCTCTAATTTAAAGTAAATATAGGTGATTCTTTTTTAAAAAAATCTCTCCTCCAAATTATGTCCGATGGTGCTTTCTCATTACGAGTTAGAAAGTCGAAACACATTGGCCCAAATGATTGTGTCTTATTGATTTGAGAGGAACCTGCACAGTAAACAGAATTATGGATCCCAGAAGTGGATTTTCTTTCTCCTTCTCTGGTCAGGCTGAACTTGGCAGCGGTATCGGTGGACATTTTTCTCTGTCAGGCCGCAGGAGTCAGTACAGCAGAGCCAGCTGCCGAGGCTCACAGCCTGGCCTCTAATTAAAACAGTGGAAAATGAGATAACTCCAGAGATCCATCATGGCCGCCGTTGGCTGTCAGAACGCTCGGGGGCTGCCACCCACCGTATGTTTACACCAGGGCCACTCGGCCTCTCTGCTCTCGGGGTGTTTTTAGAGTCCCGGCCTGATTTCTCTAATGGGCCGGGAGGTTTTTTTAGCCTCCTTCCACCCTTGCCTTACTACGAACCTCTCCCCACGCCCACCCCTCCCTTCAAGTGTTCCTGATGGAGTCGACAGAGGCTTGGAGTGGCAGGGACCCCTCTCCATCCCCTTCTCCCATATTTCCCACCCACTCGGCCTCGTTAGCCCTTCATTTATTAGGCCTTAATGGAAGCTGGGAGTGCTGTGATGTCATGCACGTTTGCACAAAAACGACAGCTTTCCTGCTTTGTATTTCTCTCCCCGTTATGTGAGGCCTTTCGCAGGCCTTGGATTTTTCATTTATTGTCAACAATTTTCCATTTCACCTGTGTCACCTCGCAGCGCCCTTCTTGTCCTTTGTTTGCTACATGTGCGAAGAGGAATCGGGCCAGGCTATTATCTGGAATTGTGATGAGAAAATTACTGATGCCAAATTTTAACCAAGGACTTTTGCACGGAAGAGAGCAAGGTCAGTCTGACAGATCTTTGTAAGGGTATATGGCAGACTTGGAATGTGCCTGCACTGCCCGGCCATTTTGTCTTATTTTGACAGCTGCCATTTAAAAGAGAATAATACGACCGCTGTGATTAGTCAGGCAAAGGCTGTCTTGTCTTGATGAATAATGGCAGTGTGTTGGCAGATCTCGTTCAACCTCTCATGCCAGCCTCACTAATGATCCTAAGGCCTCTTCCATAGTTTGTGCCAAAATGCTGCAGAGGAATCTCCTACCAGCTCCGTTTCCCTTCCACAGACAGAAAACAGCAGCCTTTACACCGATAGGAATGTGGAGGGAGAGGTGAAGAACTTCTCACAGCTGGAGACGCGTTAGCACCCTGTTAGCAGCTTTAGAATGTCAGCTGACAATAATCCACAAATTATCTTGTCTAATGCTGGCTTGACAGTAGAATAGTTTTCTCTTTCGCTAAGATTTTAATGATTTAAATATTAGCCAAACATATCTGATGCCAAGAATGATCAAAATGCATTCATCACATGACAAATGTGTTGGTTTTTTTTATGGTACACAGCTGTTGATCGTTAAAAAAAAAAATCCACAAATGACCCCGAAGAAGAAATTGTTATCTATCGATGCGGAATTTAGAGATGATGGTTGAAAGGCAGCGTTGCTTAACAAACTGATTTTATTGATCATGACAGAGATAATCTAAATGAATGCTGGGAAGGTAAGCGTGATGTAGATAAGCATGTGTGTGTGTGTGTGTGTGTGTCACGTCCAATAGGCCACCCAGTGGAAAAGATCATTAATTTCACAAAAGATAACAGCGTGCTGCACCCCCCTGCTGATTAAACTGCTGCGAACGCAGCTAAAAGGATGATAGTCCTCATTTCCGAGGTGTGTGCCCCCCCCCCCAACCTCGGCCATGTGCCTCATTTAGGGAAATCAAGCAGGAGTCCCTCAGTCAAAGCTGGCATGTTTTCAGATGTCAAATTACTTCACAATTAGCTCAATGTTCTCCTCACACGACGACGTTGTGTGTGTTTTCTGAAAGTCTGGATCGGCAGATTGGGCTACTGATGCCTAAAAGATGACAAGTCATCCATCACGCCAAACGCCCACGCCTCGCTCCTCTGCTTGCTGCACCCTCCGTTCTCCACCACAGTTTTCCTTCACCTCCCTCCTTTCCTTTTCTCCCGACCTCCCGACTCGCACTTGCTCTTTTTCTCGACCCCCTCCAACCTTTCTTTGTCCCCTCCCCTCCTGTCGATCTCAGTCAGGATGAAAAAAGGTCAGTGTGAGAGTCTGCTGGGAGAAGGAACAGGAGAGTAAACACGGGAGGGAGATCAAGAGTGTTTTACACCCGGTATAAATATTTGCAGAAATGTGGCTGAAATACGTGGAACACACATGAAGAAAAAGAAAGAGGGACCAGCGTTTTCGGCAGTTGCTTTCTGCACCCATGCACATGAGATCCCAACGCACGTACACACACACGCCGACAACAAAGTGTTCCTTCAATCTATTTCTATTGATGGCATTCGGGCAGTGCAGGAAGGAGAGACCACCCTTCAATCAAACCGTCATAATAATCTGCCCTACTGTAGAGTCACATAATCAACCCCCCCCCCCCCCCCCCCCCCCAGAGGACCACATGCTTCAAATCAAAAACATCCTATGTACATATCACCTCTGCTCCGGCCATTGATCCTTCAAGAGGCTGAATGCGTTCATAAAGTGCTGGTGTGACATTACGTTGTGACCTGCAGACATGCTGAAGAGCTTCAGCTCCCCGTCCTCAAACTACCCGTCAAACTGGTGTCACGGATGCTGAGCTGTAATCACAAACAGCTGGTTCAAATCTCAACACCTTCCCTTGTAATTAGCGATAAACACACACACAGCGATGCCACCGAGTGAGGATGGATGGACAGGTGAGGAGACCTCGTCACAGAAAGTGTGATAGCCTATATGAAGCAGCCGGGTGTTGACAGAGAGATAAGACTCTATCTGTGGAAGATAACTAACATGATGGAGCGGCAAGATCAAACCCGATCTCCCGTGTTAAATGCTGCTGATAAAGAATGGAATGAAAAGATGAGGAGGTGAACTTTTAGAAGAATTCAGGGTTTGCAGAGATAACTCAATGATAAAAAAAGAACTTTTACAAATCAAGCAACAGAAACACGACAACGTTTGTGTTTGTGTAATGAAGTGATGGAGAGGAGAGCCGACTCCTCGGACATCCCGCTCCATCGCTCTCTCTTTAGCTGCACCGTTGAAGACATGAGAACATCGGCACTGCCATAAAAGGAGGGAAACATCCACAGACGCACGGTTTGATAAGTGTTGGTAGCTTTCTGTGCTGGCCGCCCGGCTCCGTTCACCAGTGTCACATTTTTTCCAGCATATGATTTGACTTCCGTTTCCATCGCGTGCCTACTGAAAGCCTCGGTGGGGCTGCAGAAGGCTTCAGCGTTCCCTGTTTAACGTCTCGTTTGAAAGAAAACACGTAATGAGGAGCCACATCATTCACATGGAGGGTGACTGGTGGCATCTTCAGCAGCAAGAGGACAGACTAACAAAAAAGTTGCAAAAGACAAAAAAAAATTCAACCAACATAATTAGACTTTTACCATTTATTGAAATATGAATAAAGAATGTTCAATTACAGTAATTTTCTTGTCAAAAATATGAAATGTTAACCTCTACAAGGTAACAAATGGAAACAGAGCAAGATAAATGAATACAAATTACAAAACCTGATTTCACCTCTGGTTTAAACATCCTGTGAATTTTGACCATTCGCGAGCCCATCAGATGGTGGGGTCTCACCGGAGCATTAAGGCCCCGCGTCCCGTCCCATCGTTCATTAAATCTGAGCAAGAAAGGGTTAAAAGGCCATCAACAGCCCTGCGTCTCCTCCCATCCGAGCCCACTGTAACCTCCAGGCCGCTTGCCTGAGGCTTCCAATGCCCCGTGTAGCACATGGTAATTGAGTGGTGAACAGATAAGGAGACTAGCTGGGCTGATTTGCTGGTATGAGCGGGGAGGGGAACAGGGTGTCCCAAGAGCATAAGGGTCATTTGGCTGCTCTCTCTGGATTGACAGAGGAATGTCAGAAGCAACAAGAGACATTTTATAGGCCTACTTACCACAAAGGCGGATGATTCTGATAAACTGGAGTGAACATGAGGAGTGCAAAAGACTACGAAGATCTTCTTCCCAGTGGAAATGAAATGAAATGTTATTTTAATGATTTCTGTAAGAATTCTTTTTTTTTTTCAAAAACAATTAAAATGTTTAGAAACATCTAAATTAGGGACATTTTTGCCCATAATTAGAATGCTAATTCAAAAACTTGCCAAGACCTTGATAAGAAGAGCGATACCACTCTTGTGTACAGTATGGGTGTGTGTATGTGAAGTTACAGCCAGCTGGTGGTTAGCTTAGCACGAATCAGGAAGCAGGAACACAGCGCTAGCCTCGCTCTGCCTAAAACAAACAACATGCGCCGATGCTTCGTCAGCTTTTAGTGAAAATAAGACTCAAGATGAAAATACACACATTTGCATTTCTGTAATTAATAATAATAAAAACAATGGAAAGATGACAGACAAATAAACTTGAATAAAAATACAGATTGAATTTTGTCCTTGTCGTAATATGAAACAAATAATAGCATACAGCACTTCTCTCCTTCTTCTTCTTTGGTGGTTGCTGGGCTGCTCTCTGTCAGTGTAGCTGCCGAGTGCTACGCGGCGCTCCGGTGTTGCTGTCGTCTCCAGTTGCTCAGTGCTGTCATCACTTCAACAAGGCCACCAGCGCCAATTAATTCTCTGCATCCCATGCTACTACTGAAGAGCTGCAGCAACATGCAGCTCTGTGCTATTCTCGGGAACTGCATCAGCAGTGTTTATCGGCGTGACGTCGTCACGGAGGCAGCTGGTTTTATTCTTATGCCCTCTGTGAACTCCCTTGCAGGGGATGGCAGTGCTGAGGAACAACGTAATGCTTAGAAAATGCCATGTTATAGAAATATTTTTTTTTATTAGCAGAATATACTTCATACTTGTTCCTATTGTCTTCTGAAATTATTTCTTTGAGACTTTGGTTTTCAATCATCCAGGTCGAGATACGTCGAGAAGAGCAGAAGCGAATCAACCGGACTCGCTTAGGGTCGGTTGAGGAAACCCTTGATTCTTTTTTTTTTTTGCTCTTCTTGACTTATTTCTTCGAGGCACCACCACTGATGTATCGTGGCAAAAGTATACCTCAAGCAATTTCCAATCCACCCCAGTTCCTAAGATTTTATTCATTCATTTAGTGAATGAAATAAACTGAAATAGCAACTCATTCAGCCTATTAAAGGATTTTCTTTTCTCCATTATCATTGAGAAAGTGTCATCTTAAAAATCAGACTGTTTGTCTCATTAGTTTGGGGTGTGTTCAGGATTATGCTGTCCCTGCAATGACAGTGAAATTAGGAAGAGGAGAGTAATGAACCTCGGGGTCCTGTGCTGGCCCAGTAATGGCCAAGTTATCATCCTACGACTTCCTGTAGCCTCCTCTCCAGGGAATGCCTGCTGAACTTCTGCTGGAAACCCTCTGATTTAAAAAAAAAAATGCTGGCTAATGTTCACATGCTGCTGGGAATAAGAGAGTGAGAGAGAGAGAGAGAGAGAAACAGACAGAGAGAGTTAAAAACGTAAAATTATAGAACACCAATTTTGGTAGTCATAGAAACAGAAAGACACCGTCTACATCGCTGTGGGTTGTGATTTCCAACCTGTCTAAAGTGACGTGGTAAGACGCAGTGTGAGGTCGTGGCGACCCATGAGAACAAGCTCTCTGAGAGACATGTGTCACCGTGTGCAGCTGAAACACAGCGAACATGCGACCAGAGCGCCAGAGCGAGCAGATGAGGGGAGGGCAGATCTTTATTTTGGTGTTTTTGGCCCCAGATGAGAGCAAGTCCAGTCAGACGATAGGCATGTTGGACACCAAGCATGAAAAAGCATGGGAGTGAGGCACAGGAAGAAGAGCGATGATGATGATGATGATGATCACACAGCCTCAGATGATCCCTGGATACCACATGTGCTTCCTGTGTTGAGAAACAAAGGCATTTAGAAATGGGCGAGATGTGCGAGAGAAGGCATTTAAAGAGGGCCGAGGAGTTTATGGTCTGTCTTAAAGCTGAAGGAACAAACGCTGTCAGAAAAAGGGAAAAAGTCAAATCAAAAAGATGCTGAAGTCCAAGCTGATAAGGAAACGCAGATGTTTGCATGCATGTAAATTATCCAACATGGAGCTGGGAAAAGGTCACCGGCGTGTCACGGCACGTTAGTTCATCTTACGGCAGAGTCTAAATTCGTGGATGTCTGTGTGACATTTTCTCACATGTCGGAGGAGTATCTGTTTTTTGTTCACATGGGGGTCGGTCAGCAATCTATCTTGTAGTTTTACAGCTATACTGTAACTCAGAATTATCACGTTCACATAACTCTGTAGTTAGCCTTTCATAAATCAGGCCTTCGGTGGCCTACTTCTTCCCACTCCCATTAATCTGCGCCAGATTCCGGATGCTGAGAGAACGTCATTGAACTTGCAGCAGTGTTTTAATGCTCCGTCATCTCATCTTGTCATTTTCTGACTGTTTCTGTCGGAACTCCACGCGTGACGGTTTATATCTCTTATATTGGTCCAAATATTTCTACCTGCAAAGGTTTCTTTGATGACACACTATAGCCTAATATCCCGCTATGACTATAGCGTTGTACATTGAATTACGAGCCGTTTGTCATTTTATACTTGAGTGAAATACGCAGCACAAAACTTGTGACATGAGGCGTGGTCGTCTTGACCGATGGACTAGCTGCTACGTTAGCTTTCATTTGTCCAGGCTTCTTTCATTAATCTCTCTGAAAAGCTCAAACAACATGGCGCTACGCGGGTATTTATTTCCTCTGGAATCATGTTTCTCATATCTTTTAAGATGCAAAAGTGAACTTTTAAGATGCAAATTGTATTGCTGAATAGAAGCAAAGTGTGGAAAATGAATTGTCTTTCAGAGGAGGAGTGTGGCTTTGCTGTCGCGTATTTCATTAAGGGCGCTAATATTTTACTTCAGGAGTGATAGAGGGGTTTAATGATGGACGCGGGGACGCGGCTCGTCTCACCATCGACGCCGTCTGGGTGGTGATGGTGCACAATTTTGAAGGAATTCCATTAGAGCCCAAAATTACCTTTAATAATAAAACAACAGGCAATTACTAGGGCGCCATTAGCGCGGTGCCGAGGTGTTTGCTCGTGCGTGTGGCGCGGGGCCGAACATGTGGTTGGGCTCACGGCAAGCCCGCCGTTATAAAGCTAACATTGTCATGACTGATGTATGGTGGCGCGGTAGTGGGCTCTGAAAGATCCATTTGTCTTCTCAATTAAAGCTGAGAGGGGGAAGAGAGGAACGGGATATGGGGCAGGGGGGGCAGGGAGGGCGGGGGGGGGGGTACCCCCTGTGAGGTCTGCACTTAGGAACATGTGGTGAGGCCGAAGCGGTGTGTATTTGTGTGTTTGCACTGGAGAGAGAGAGAGAGAGAGAGAGAGAGAACAAGTGTGTGTTGGACCCATGCCAGATGAAGCCTGGGAGTTGTTTTGGCAGCTCCTTTTCACCTAAATGCACCCCCCCACCCCCCACCCCACCCTCCCACTTCACTCCCTTCTCCCATATCTTTTCCTCACCGTATTCCCCACCCCGCTCCATTTTGCCATGCAGCCAGGAATCTCTTCCCTGAGGCAGAAGCCACTTTAATGTGGGAAGCCTGGCCGAGGCAATCAGAGTCCCAGACTCTTCTGTGCCATACACACACACTCAGACACACGCACACACACCTACACACACACACACACACACACATAAACTTGCACTTAAACATAGACACACACTCTGAGTAGTCTCTTATCTGGCTTGACGACATGGCATGCATGTTCTCTATTTCCCCTTCGTGATCTTACACTGTCTCGGCATCAAGCGCTACAAGCTAGATAAGAACAAATTACAGAGAAAGGGGGGGTTCGGGGGGCGGGGGCCATAATTTCGACATTTAAAACACCACAAATCAGTATTTTATCCATTAGGCCACAAAAGCTACTATCTACACAGGCATTCTTTGATGCTTGTCAGCTCATCCGGTTCATATATGACGCGCTTCATGTTATTTTATCAGACGAATGAACTTCGCTGGGCTGCAAGCAGCATTTGTGATGACCGATTCTCTTCATTTGAAGGTGTATTAATTGGGCTCACCGGTGAATCATTCGCTGTGACTTTCTGTCTAAGCTGAGCCTCATAGTAAATGCAGAGACGAGGCTGTTTCGATCACAGCTGCTGCAAGGACCATGATTCATTTATTGGTTTACTTTATATTTAAACAATTTTAAACTAAGAATGTAAACAAAGCAACATTAAAATAAATAATACAAACATAAATTACATAAAGTTACAACGGTGCACAATATTCTCTGAGACATTTTTCTCCATGCATCATTATCTAATAACTTACTATTCTAAATGGGATGCATGCACAACCCAAGGACCATTCCGACATAATAAAAAAAAGCACTCACCCAAAACATCACATCTGAAATCTCGTTCACACAGACATCATGCAACAAAGCCACAATTTGTAGGCACTGACAAGGGCAGAACAACATGCCTCCAACATGTGATTCTAAGTTGCGTGCTGGTGTTGTGGGGCCAAAGGAAGCGTGACGCTTAACCTGTTGCTTGGAGTGACGTATAACATTTAGCACAGAGCAGCATTTTTCTCAATCGTTGCGTCCGTAACGGGTCGTGCTGTAGCCCATCCCAGCAGTCTACGGCCGAGAGGCAGGGTACACCCTGGACAAGCCGCCAATCTATCGCAGGACACGGATGAACATGATGAAATAAAACATTTCACTTTTTCATGAAAGTTGATCTTTTGTGTTTTTTCATCTCTTTCAAGTTAGCGTTGATCTCATTCCAGTAAGGAGGTCAAATACACAATGAAAGTCTTACTGGAAACTCGTCCCTTCAGAATATAAACAACTAAGTAAGCGATAGTTTTCTCATCAATGAATTCACAAGTGGAAGCTGGACAATGCTGGACAACTGATTTAACGAGACAAAAATGAGTCAGACATTCTCATTTAAAAAAACATGTTACTGGAGCTTCCACTTTGTTGATGTGAGGAGCAGCCATCTTGGATTATGAGGTCCAGGGTCATGGCGTTCCTCCAGCTTTCATAGTCGGAAGTCCAACCTCGGGGGACATTCCCGTTAAAACTTCCAAAATGGGAACCCGGAAATTCCGGCTTCCTAGAACAAGTGGAGCGCCCAATTTGGGCTACTTGCTGCTAAGCTGGGGAGATACTGTATATCAGATCATTACATTTTGGAATGTATCCAGATAAAGGTGCGGCTGCCGGAATTGTGGGATATTAGTTTCTATCTATTATGCATATAACACCAGACAAACTATGATGAAACTTGGTGTTGGTTATGTCGCAGAAAATATGAAAATATCTGGAAAAAACAGACAAAACAATGAATGAATGAATGAATAATGATGTTGTTGTTTGTTTCAAATAAACTACTTGACAGAGTTAACATGAGCAGCGTTTTAC
Organism: Brachionichthys hirsutus; assembly: GCF_040956055.1. NCBI lineage: Eukaryota > Metazoa > Chordata > Actinopteri > Lophiiformes > Brachionichthyidae > Brachionichthys > Brachionichthys hirsutus. The sequence continues at coordinate 4,763,815 of NC_090897.1, forward strand.
ATCTTTAGTTTTGTTTGTAGAATACCGCGATAGATTGTAAACTGGTCCAGAGCTTTACTGTGTAAGATATTAATACACAGTATGTTAAAACATATGGACTCAGGCCGAGAATAACTTTCTCTGAAATATGAAAGAACAGAACGATAAAATGGAAACATTCTCTGAATGAACACAAATTTTAGAATACGTGAGTAATTGTGCAAAGCTTTAATTGAAATTTAAAATTAAGATAGATAAAAACTATAAATGCAAACAACAAAAAAACACTTATTTTGGATGACCTCAGAATTCCATCGTCCTTCCCTGATGACTGTATTCCAAAGCACGGACACACACACACACACACACACACACACACAAACACACACACTGGCTGTGCTAATGCTATGAGAAATAATAATAAAGGCAGTATTGTTCTGAAATGTCTTATCCTGTCCAACAGCTCCTAATTGGCCCTTCTCATTATCCTGCCTCAGTGGTCCACTGTTGGTGGTATGCAGTGAAATGGAATAGCACTTCTAAGGGGCACAGGGGAAGTGGACTATATGCTCAGTGTGTGATGCTTTCTAATTCAAGGTCTCATCCAATTCCCGGTTCCTGCATGTGCTTGAACATCTGGCGCAGGCGTTAGTGCTCTGTCTGTGTGTCTAATAACTGCTGGCAGCCCTGAGAGTCCAGACGCAGACAGATCTCACTGGTTGCTCATGGGACCATGGTGCTTCTAGCAGGACTAGTAGATAGACCTGGTTCCACCACACAGCACCTTCATTATCATTATTTAAACTGTTGCAGCTGCCGAGGATCAGATGCTTCTCCGCCGGCTGTCAGTGTTCTGGATGAAACTAACGAAAGTATGCTGGACCCCTAAAGAACGGCGGCACGAGTGCTTCCCTTTCAGAAGTAAGTCCACACGTGACAAACGGGAACACCACGTGGGTCGGCGCGGCTTCCAAACTAACCTCTTCCAACGAGAAGCTGCTCGCATTATTTATTATTAAAATGGGTAATAACTTAAACAAGCGGTTTACAACGGAAACGGTTTGAACATGGTCCTTTCTTGTGAAATGTAATCCGCCGCTGTATTATGGAAATGTGAGGGTCAGGAGCGAGCGCAAAGCAAACTGAGGCGGCTCTAATAGTGTGGTATAACGCTAATGAAATCAGCAACCCCAGGCCTCAGGAATGAAAGCCATGCTTTTCGTTCCCTACATCCTCACCCAAGCAGACATTTCAATTGGTACGTTCCAGCACTGGTTTTATGAAGAGGCCTCATGTCTCATCTGCCTAAAAGGACGGCAGACTATCTCGGAATCAGCAGCACTTGTATAGTATGTCGAAGGCACTGTGCTTCCTGCCCAGGACAGATTGAGAACAGAAAGGGAGGAGAAGCAGAATGCACTGAATCTCAGGCTACTGTAGCCGCACACACACACACACACGGACAATTCCAAGAGTCGTAATTTGAACGTTATATGGATCGCTTGATGAAAAAGGCACAGAATAAGGGTGGTCACGTGGTTGTTTCTGTCTCATGGCAGCAGCAAAACTCTAAATACAGGCTGTGATCTTCTAGAAAGTGGAGTCAAAATGCATGTTGATTTCTCTGCACAGCATTTTCTTAAATATAAAATTTCATGTTCCTATTAAGTGACAGTGTTATTTAAAGCAAAGTCTCGAATCGGAGATTAAATCTTCGACAATAATCAAGCCAATTAAAGAATGTAAGAATCGACATGTCTTTGTCTCAATGTCTCGACTCAATTTACAAAAATCAGGTCTTCAATTTACATGACTGGTTGATGGAGCAAAGTTTAAGTGGCTTAAATGAGGAGCCAGACCTTTTTAGGGGGAGGTGAACTGGCGGCATGAGAGACACCCACGCAGCCCTACAGACGGCGAAACCCTTAGGAAGTTACGGGTTAATTAGATTTGTCCTACAACGCAGCGCAGCCCTTTCCACTTCAAATATTTATGGATCACACGTCAGGAAAACAGACATTGAGACCTTCCTGAGACTTACATGAATTCTCCTCATACTTTGTGGCTCCCCCAGCTTCACACACACACTCAAACACACACACACACGTACACACACACACACACACACACACACACAGAATTCAAGCAAGAGGATAGAATTTAATGACAGTACTTTAAAGCCCGTAATGACTGCACAGGAATTTGGGCATATTTCGTTTTAATGTCTAATTTAATGATTCCTAATGTTTCTTACTCATAAGATCTTTTTTGCATGTGAAGGAAAGCTGACTTGGATACTCTGATTATGTTCTGTTTATCTCGATGCTGTGAGGTGATATGCAGACTATATTCTAGCCTCGGATTTAATTCCTGCATCATATTTAACACCTCGTAATTCCTGATCTGTCTGCTTGCATGCATGTTTATGCATCGTGCATGTGTGTTTGTGACTCTTTCTGAAGGGAAACTGGATGAGCAACAAATAAATTTACCCCCCCCCAGCACATGAGATATGTGGTGTCAACAGCAGCTTAAACAGAAACTCAGGAGAAAACTCCGTCACTGCCTTGCATGCATGTAAATGTCTGTCGCTGTGTGTGTGTGTGTTTGTGTGTGGAGAAGTTGATTTGTGAACAACAGTGTGGCGTGATAAGAACTCCCTGTCGACCGCTCAACTTTGTGATGGGTCACAGAAGAACCCCCCCCCCCCCCACCCCCAATTCCCTGTGACCCCATCCGACACTTCAGAGATTCTCTCTGGTTACTGTTTCCCCAGACTTCTGCCGTAAGCCCTGCCAACACACACACACACACACACACACACACACACGCACGCATATCCTTAAATAGCTGTCAGACCAATGCTGGATGCTTTCTACAAGTTGAGATACAGACCAAAAGAGGTACAGAGAAGCAACGCTGAAAGAGAGTGAAATGGACAAATCGAGCAAAGAGAGAACAAAGAAAGAGAAAGTGAGAAAGATGAAGGAAAGGTGGACTCGTAGAGAACGTGTGCTAGAGTCAGAGCCGTCCTGAGAGCAGCCAGACGCCCGTTTGCAGCCTGAGAACAGGCCTGTGTGACTATCTCTCTCTCTCTCTCTGTCCTTTACAGCTCTACAAGGCCTGGGAGACGTTTTATAGTAGCAATCACTCAGATCCCTTTGGCTTTTATTCCATCTCTGGATGCCTCAGGATTGTATTCCATTACTGGTCCTATATTTAGCTTAAGGAAAAAACATGGAAACATGAGAAAGACCAGCAATTAAAGAATTCCCTTTAATTGCACTGAAAACAAAAACATTCTCGAGGTTTTTTCTTTTTTCATTGATTCATTTGAGTGACTGAAAGCACAAATGTTCTGGGGGGAGATCCCCTCACCGGGCGGACGCGTCTCCACACCCTGGTGACACTGACCTTGTAAGTTGTCTAAATGCTTGTCTCTGTTTGATATCGAGTGACACAACAGTTCTTTTGTGCCTGCGGTGAGATCTCATGTCGACCGGAGTGTTGTGCTGCTATTTGATCCAGAGAATGAATGTTGTTTCTGTCCCAGAGGACGGCTGCTTTTCACTGAGCCTGCTGTGTCTGCTCAGGACCACACAGCCATGGAGTCTGGGACCCTGGGACCCCAAATCATTAGATATAAGGGGTCTGTGAGACTCTGTTCTATATGCACTCCATCCTACCCCCCACCCATCTTTCCTCACAGGACTGTTTTAGCCCAATCATGAGCTGCCAGCTGACCAACAGATGCATCAATTATGAGCATTTAGGACAGCAGATATGTTAAAATATGTGAAAGGGCAACCGGCACCCCAAAGTGTGTCTGGAAGGCCTGCACAGACTCGGAGACAGACAGACAGAGAGAGAGAGGTGCTGCTGTTCATCTAATTTATGCAAAATGTTTGATTTTTTGAAAGGTCTTCATTGATTATTTATTTTGAATTTTGAATTGAATGCATTATTGTATTTTTTTTTACTTTCTCTTCTATTACCTGATTCTTTGCATATCCCTGACACAATCTAATAAAATAAAAACACGTTATTTTTCTCAGAGTCAAAAGAACTGCATTTATGATTTTTTTTATTCCTCTTCAAGTGTTTTCAGACCGTGACGCATCAGACCTTAAAAGCATGTTAACGCCACCTAGAGGGGAGTAAACACACTGGGATTACACGAGTCTGACGATACTTAAAAAACATGAAAATATATTTTCAATATTGTGAAATGTCTTCTCTATATTTGTCCAGCATTGTCTGCAATAGAGAGAAACGTTTAACTTTTCTTTGAACAAAAAATAAATCTACAGAATAATGTATATACATTCTAATGTATGGAAACATAGGAGGATATGAAGATCCTTGGATTAATGGGGATTAATCCAAGGATCTAAAGTGTAAAATGTGATTAGATTACACTATGTTGAATTTAAGACACTAAAAATAATTTTATTTTCCATCTCATATTCTTTAGAAGGAAGATGGACTTTTTCTTTATACTTAAGTATCAGCCTGGTTTTGACCTGCAGATTAAATACATGATAATCTCAAGGGTGACTCTGAAAGAAACTGGAAAAAAGTAAATTTGCTGGATGTCCTCATAATTCTGAATAAATAGGCCAAAAAGTAGTGTCAGAAAAAAATATATTTCATGACTAAGTCACCATCGATCAATGTGGTAAAGAATTTGATGTATAAACGGCATCTTTAAATGACCACTGCGAACTGATACGGGCCAGGAACATCATTGTTTTTTAAATCTGATTGCTACTTTTTAAAGACATTTTACATAGGTTTATAAAGAGGAAGGGTCTATTCTTGGAAGAAGCTGAGAAAACGCCCAGAACACTTATTTCCACAATTGCATTGTGACTAAAACCTGCACAATCGGAAATAGATTCCAGGCTACAGCCAAACAAAACCTGCAGCCATTGTTTTTGCTTTGCATGGCGTGCCAGAAGAATCTGGCGCACCTGTGAGCGTGCACATAACCTGCGATTCGTTTTCATTTCTAATCACCTCCAGGAAATGATCAGATGTTTGTATCATTGCACCCTGGGCATAAGCACGTGTGGTGATGTCATCACGATGACGTCACTATTCATTTCAAGAGAACGAAATTGAATAAAATAACTGCTATAACGTGAAAGGAATAAATTATTATTAATGCATTTGAATTGATATGAATAATTAATACCATCATAGATGTCTTATTTTGATATAGGCATATTTTGATTAAATAAATAGATACTCTGCTTTTATTTATCATGTCGTTAAATTATCATTCAGGAAAGCATCCCCCCCCCCCACGTCGCCATCTGCTTCACGTTTTTTCACTGATAACGATTCACGCAGCGCTTGGCAGCAGCCAAAGACGGGAAGTGTGTTTCTGCACTTTAAATGGCCGTGATGGAATCCTTAATGAATCACTCCTTGCGGGAGCTTTTCATGTGCTGCGTCTCTACACTCCCACAGCGAGGTTTCCTCGCCGCCTGGGCCTCCTTTTCCGAGGAGGAACCGTGGAACTTGCTCGGGGATGTCGAGGGTCAAAGGGAAGTGGGCTACGTGCGAGGCTCATTAAGAGAACTGTGGATTTCTCCTGTCTGATAAAAACAATAGAAGCAGAATCAGAGCCAAAGTCTTTCAACGTTCAATCAGGCTCAGGGTCAGCCTCAGGGTTCTTAATGTTTAAAAGAAAAAAATATTAGGAATAATGAATGCAATAAATATAAGAACACGGCTGTTTCACTGCGTTTAAACACGTTCAGAATGTACTTAAAAATACAATTAAAAGTGTCCTGATGGAAAAGTGAAATATTATTTAGTAGAATAACATGACGCATGACAAGAGAAATAAAAAGAAACAGATAAGAATGGCATCATAACCAATTTGACAAATAACATTAACTGACGTCCTGAATAAATTTATTACGAGGAATACAATTCTAAACACATAGCGCCCGATATGCCTGTTTTAGCATCAACATAATTGTATTTTAATTGCTGCATTCATTCAGCGCTTGCTTTCTGAATGGCGTTCTCATCGTGCGTGATTGTCAGTCGGACCTCTTCTCAGCCTGCGAGCGGGCCGTGACCCCATCGTGTCACCCGGCGGGACCTCGGCGCTCTCGTGGCATGAGCAGGAAGGACAGAGTCTGTGTTATTCTTACCCTTTACCTGACAGCCATATTTCACTTCCCCATGACCTTCACCGGCTCCCTCCACAGCAAGTGTCAAGCTCCCCCCCCCCCTTGGAACCCTCAGTGCTACAGACCCCCCACAGTCCCCCACGATCCTGGCCTATAACCCCACCATCACAACGATAAATCATCTTTGCACCTCCCAACAGTATTTTCTAGCTTTGCTTTACTGCAGCCACTCCTTTTCCTCACATCTCAGCCTATTTTATTACACCCCCCCCCCCCCGTGACCCCGTCATCCTGTCCAGACAATGAAACATACCCTTGTCCTTGTCAGGCTTGACCCCCAGACACAAACTGTCAAATTCTGCTCAGCTCAAAAAACACCAAATAGCAAACGTCAGCATTAAGATGTCAGTCAGACTTTGCTAAGGAGGCCTTGCATCTGTCGAGGTCAGCTCACCGAGCATCCCGAGACATTACAGCGAGTATGGGTTGTGTCTTTTCCCATTAACACACACAACGCACTCACATCTACACATTCTGCATGTATCATTAGCAGCAAGTCTCATATTTATGCCTCATCTGCACTGGTTTTCACAGCCAGAAAAACTTTTAGCGGATGTTTCTGCCTGCCCGGTGTTCAGGATTTATCAGGGCTTGCAGGGCTTGCAGGGCCGTGCGCGCTACGACAAAGAATGCAGCTCGTACCATTATGAGATGAAGGCCAGATGAAGAGGGATCCCAGCCCGAGCTACCTGTCATGCCTTATCATAAATGTGGTATTAAATGTGCAGATAAGCGATGAAAGAAGAGGGAGGCAGGGTTCTGAGGATTACCGATACACACGAGGGTGTGTGTTGTAAGCAGGCAGATGGTGCAGTCCAGCCCCGCCCCGCCTGATCCCTCTGACAGCTGCACTAGATCCTCAGTGAAGGTGAGCTTGGGCTCTTTCCAGTGGAAATGCTGACCTCGTCTTTCAGTGTGTGTGTGTGTGTGTGTGTGCGAGCCAGGGGTACATGTGCAGATGAATGCACGGTAAGGTGATGCGAGGCAGACAGCTTGACTGGTGGCATTGGGGAGTACGGTAATTGTGATTCAGAGCATTACACCTCTCTCTACACACACACACACACACACACACACACACACTTCCCGTGGGTCAATCTGACACTGTCCAGATAAAGAGACTGATGACTATGTGGAGAGAGACAGAAAAAAGGAGCGAGTGAGAGAGACTATGTGTGTATACGTGTTTGCCTCTGTTTGTATGTGTGTGTGTGTGTGTGGTACATATTTATTTTTGTTTACATTTCTTCTGTTGTTTTGTATTTTTAAGACCTGAGAATGACAGTTTACTCAACATTGATAACCTTTTTTTCCAGCTTTTAATTTCAGAGAGAGAGACAATGAAAAGAAACCCAGCATTGAGTTTCATTACAAAAATGTATCCCCCACACAGCGTCTTGTTATAACATGCCAATGAAACATTTATTACAAGTTTATCTCAAGTCCACATTCTCCATCAGCATCATAAAATGTTTACGCATAGATTTATTTGTCCAAAATGTAAACAAAATTATTCAAATCTGATCAGACAAGCAACATGAAAATACATTAAAGGTCATAAATTTATTTTTAAAAAAAAAGTCATTTAAACTCTTTTCCCTTTAACCATAAATAATGCTAGTCAACAATTGTTTATTTAACTCTTGCTTAATCAAAATGCTTTCCCAGCTAACGTGCGTGGTTTTATTTTCCCCTGAACAGAGTGCGTGCTTCCAACATGTAGGCGGAAAGACGCTTGAAAATGCACTTTAAGATTTGGCAGTGTAGCAGCAGCACACTTATGAATCTCTTCCTGTTTGTGTTTACTCTCTTAAAGCTTTGCTCCGCTAGCGGATTACTGCGTCTCCCGTCACTCGGTCAGACCTGCCGGCGTGTCCGTGACGCTGAGGTTCATCCACGCACTCGTCAGGTCCCGGGCCAACTCCCTGCCAGTCTATGATTCCCCCCCCCCGTGCTCCATGTTGCTCCATCCTGACCTGCAGCATGCTTCTGTCCACAGGGGAACTTCAACGGTGGGGCGTGTGCTTGCGTGCGTAGGTCCGTAAGTCCTGGCCCCTGTGTGGTCTGGCTGCATGTGAATGTGTGTGGTCTTCCCGGCCCCCTCTGTCCGAGGCCTGCTAACGGCCTGCCCAGTGACCACGGCTGTTTACTTTACTTCTGTCTGCACCAACTGAACTCTGATCGCCCGCTTCCTCCAGCTGGGCCAAATCAGGCCCCAGCTCCACTCTCAGCAGCCCGTGGAGAGGCCCCAGAGTCCAGGACAAGGCAGGACACTGGGTCCTGGTGGATTAAGACACCTTCAGACCGACCAACCCCCCCCCCCCATGTCCCGAATCTGCCTTCCTCCTGTCTCCTGTTCCCAAATGTTGGGTGACTGGTGGCCATACCCAGGCGTATGGTTGCTGCAAGGCAAGGCTGTCTGTAATTATGCTGTCAGAGGCCTGTCCTCATTGGTCAGGATAATTGGTCTCGCTGTAACAGTCACTATCAGACAGAGTTCAGTCTCTCTCATCAGTGGAAACAGCCTGGCCACTCACTCCAGGGCAGACTTTGGAGGAAAACAACGCTTTTTCCAAAGAACCACCGTGGCTCGCCGTTGTTTCGGCCAAAACTACGGGTTTCTTATTTTTCAGTTTGCGTCACATATTGGTTGGTGATGAAAACGTGCCTTTGTTGTATTAACCTTTCCGAGTTCCTCTGATACTCCTCTCTCCTCAGATAAGGCCTTTGTATTTATTCATTTACTTATTTACAATGCAGGTCAAGGAGTTAAGCGACCGAGCGCTCGACGACACGCAAGGACATATGATCTTACATAAATCCACTAAGTAATGAGGCGGAGACGGCGGCATACCTTCTTCCCTCCTCCTTTTCTCTTCTGCCCCTGCCTGGGGTAATTCCTCTTATTAAGGATGGATTGGTATCGAGTGTGTGTTGGGACTACTGGTCCTGGCTTTGGGACGGGAAAGCCAAGGGGAGACAAGGGAATCGGGGGGAAGCTGGTAGTGTTTAAGCCTGTTTGGCCAGGGAAGCCAGGAGAGGCCCTCTGGGGTCACCCTTTGCTGCTTTACAAATTGAGGGCTGTGCCGGCAGGCGCCAGGGTAGCGCCGAAAGAGCGAGCCCACTGACCTGTGACCCTAGCCCAGCCCTTACGCAGGAGCCCCCTGTAACCCAGGAGAGGGGACCACTGACCTCTGGGGGTCACATTCCTTTTCTTGCTCTGCCAAGGCTGAAGGGGATTCTTAGTTCTTCAGCACAAATTAGATTTATCACAGACATCTCAACAATAAACAGAAGGTTTATGCTAAATAAGCCCTGAAAACCACGCGGTTGAATAAAATGATTTGCTGGCTGACGACTTCTATAAAGCATCTGCATGTTTCCTAATGAAACTGAAGCGTCAATAATGACGACATTGCTGAATTTCTACCGAGCTGTAACAAGATCTTGAATCTCTTCTGGATATTTGGACCTTCGATGCATCACGAGCAACAAGATTCTGTCTGGGTTTTTTTTTTCTCACATTCTCACCCTGCCATTGGATGAAAAGAAAGAGAAGATCTCTAATTTATAAGCAAGCTCCAAATTGCTGTGAATGTGAGAACCCTTGTTTTCATTACACCTCTACAGCCCACCATTTCTCAACTTGCCTCTCTTCATCATATGTCTCTGTGTATACAGTGTGTGTAACCAGAAATCAGATTTTCCATGTGAAGCCAAGAAACATCTGTCTGTAATGTTTCTAACATTTCATATCATGTGGGCAAAGCCTGACAGCTGGGAACCAGTAAAAACAGATCAGTGCCCCCTTTAGCCCTCATCCTCCAAACCCGCATTGACCCCCCCCAAACCTCCCTCTGCCAGCCTGTGGAAAGCACCTCTGGCCGCTTTGTGTGGGTGTCACCACGCTCCTCCATGTAAATAGCCTTGTGTCGCCAGCTTCAAAGTCCACACTGCAGCCTGCTTAATAGTAATTGCTTCAGGAAGCGTGATCACCGCGGTTCAAGGACTCCACAATTTTATCGCGGGACAAGGAAGAGTCGGGACAGGTTAGACTAGAGAGAGCGAGAGAGAGCGAGAGAGATAAACCCTTGGAGAGAGAGGAGGGGATGTAAGGAAATAGTTTGTGATTGAAAAAGTGCTGCCGTGTCGTGAGACTCTGAAGAATTGTTTCAGTCCATTAAGTACAGAAGCGTTTCATTCTCTGTGGTGCAACGGGACCAATTAAAATCCCAGATTGCTTTTAGAATGTAAATGAGTGATGTTTTAACATGGGCTTGGATTTATAGAGAGCACAAGGGAGCAGTCATAACTTCCACCGGAGCACTGGATGAGTCACTCAAACCAGCATAATTAAGTCACCATATGTCCATCAAGCGGCCTTTCACTGGTCCTGCGACTCATCCTATGGAAGCCTGAATAAAGTACAGACAAAGTTCCAAATATCAGAGGAACTTTTAGGTAAGGATCTCCTATTACCAGGTGGAAATGAAGATGAAGCCGCTCCACGCAGAGGGGGCTGATAGCTGGGTCTGATCCGTGTGTGGCCGGCACGGCTCACCACTCTTGACGCCAACAAGTTGACGAGGCCAAGGGGTGCTGAGAATTTCCTCCACAGGTCTCTGAGCATGTCCACACGCACGGCTACGCCTCACCACTGGAAACACATCCTGCCCCCATAGCGCCAGCCTCTGGGCCCGGTCGCAGCGTTTCCCACAGCTGTAAGTGACACAGATAACGAGAGGCGTCGGACCGCAACCCTCCGGCATTCTCTGCATGTGTGTGCGTGATCGCCAGCCGTCAGACTTGTCTACTGTATTTGCATTTAAATGAATGCCAAGCGTGCGTGAGTGGGCAAAGACAAATCTCTCGTCAGCAAAGGCTCCCAAAAGAGCCCCCCTCCGCAAAGGCCTGGTGAAATATATAGAATAGCAGGAAGCGGGGATGTCCGAGTGAGGCTGCTGGAGATTTACCGCTGCGTGAGACTTTAGATGGTTTTGCTCTCCCACGTGTGTCACAATTTGAGAGGGGATAAAAAAATAATAAAATAAAGCTGGTGAAAAGAATCTGTCCTTCAGGATCAAGTGACTCTTGTGCTTTCTGAAGCCTGATGTGTGACAGAAGTGGCAGGTTTAATCAATAATAATACATTCTGGAGAACCTGGACAAAGACATCTTTACCTGTGATGCCGTATTCTGCTTCAAGACGCAATGCGGGAAGTATTTGGAATAAAAGAAAAGGAAACAGAAAAGGAAAGTACAGGCCTGTGGGTCCCCCGATGGGTATACGAGTACACTATGTTGTTTACTACCCACGAACACCTTACTCACATCACAGCTGCATGCATAAATACACCAACACAAACACAGGCACACAAACATCTACAGTATATATAAATACATTTGCAGTCAAAGAAAATCTGTTAGATTAGCTAAATATTCCGTCTCTGCTGCATGCCCTGATTCTGCGATCATCGGAGTGTCCTCTAATACCCCCGCGTTGGACGCAGAGGTGCAGCGTGCCTCGGCGCCATGGCAGTGCTAATGGCGTGGACGGTGGTCAGTTCCAGATGTGGGGCCTCGTCCTCCAGTCCTGTAGACTAAACCTGTGGAGGGCAGAGCTCCAGACCTCCATAGGCTCAACTCTCCACTGCAGGGCTGCAGCCCACACGTGCAGCATTCATCCTGGGCGGCGACGCCATATGACATTGCTCCATTTGCAAAATAAACTTGTCAATAAGCCTGGAATGTTGCATCACGTATGACAAAGAGAAGCGCAGATCCACAGGAAGGTGCTTAATGCCACTTCTTTTCTACGTGCGGGTCAGAAATAGGACTTTAAGCTCACTTTGTGTGCGCTGTAAGCACACACCAGACACACACACACAGATACGCCACATAAACACTTAAACTGATTTGATCAAATGACTTTGGTGCAAGAAGCAAAGATGTGGGTGGAGCAAAGAGAATTGAAGAGATTCAAACCTGCTTGGTTTCATCTGTCTTTTGTTTTGCATTCCGACTTATCATTTAAATAAACAGAATAAACATATGACTTTTAGATGGTTTAAGATCTGAGTCTCTAAACCAGCATCTGCGTGTTATTTTGCGATGTGTGGTATTCATTGCATTTCTTTTTTAAAGTGGCATAAAATGTTTTCTTAACCACTTCCCCTTCGAGGTCATGGGGACAAATACAACAAATACCTACAGATACTGATTTGTCCTGCGTCTTGGCCCGACACCTTATTCAACCTTGTTTTCTACAGTGGAGTATTTCACGCCAGACACATTGATCTAATCCAAAGGATTATCAATCAAAACGCTAGCTCTTGTCAATGTGACTTTACAGGAAGTGCTAAATCCACATGATTCAGTGGTAGAACAGCTTGTTCGACTTTGATAGCATCTTAAATTGTCCTTGGAGATGCCTCGTGACAGAATCAGCAGATATCATCCCACTGGACGGAAAACATTTCCTTCCTCTTAACAATTTATTCCTATCGCGAACTTCCTGCCGGGTCTCTGCCTTCAAACCGGCCAATCCTGAGAGAGACACGATATCATATCTCCATTATGACGCTGCAATTTAGATTATTATGTTACGCTAGGGGGAGTGGGGGTAGCATTTAAAATAGGGTCAGAAATTCTTTTAACTTGATGGGCATTAGTTAAAAACATGTCCGCTTGAGATGAAATCTAAAGTCACCTTAGTCGACTCAGAGACAATCGTCCCAAATGTAAATATAAATCCTCACTGTGCCCATTGTGCTGCCCCCGCATCCACATCACCCACGCAGTGTGGTAAACGTCCTTCCTGTTAACTCCCTATCCTTCCATCACCCCTGGCATTGTGCTGTAAACCCTGAAGTCTCTCCTTCTTTCCTGTCCTTGGCTTTTGGGTGTTTTGAAGAACTATTAGACAGAAGGCATTTATGTCTTTGGACGGTGTTCTGCATTGGCAGGGATCCTCTGCTGTATTGCTGCACTTTGCCCTGTGGGGTTATAAGATTGTATTTGTGTGGTGTGGCTCCATTTGCAGCTGAAAGGCAGCCAGTGGGTTTCAGGGAGGTCTGTCAGTAGAGCAGGTAGAAAGCAGCGTCCTCCTCTGCTCTGACTCCCACTGGGGAGAATTGAGTTGCCACGGTAGCCTCCGGACATTTGACGTTACAGAAATATCTTTGGAGCTGATTGTCAGTGTGTATGTATATCAGAGGGAGAGAGAGAGAGAGAGAGAGAGAGAGAGAGAGAAGATGAGCGTAAGGGTGACATGTACTCTGATTTTCCACAGACAAAATGCAGATTCCCGATAACCCCCACCCTGCATCTCTCCTGTGCTTCTCTCCCTCATCGTAGAGTATTTGTATTTCATACCAAAGATACGGAGAGCAGGACTGGAATGAGCCGAGCTCTGGTTTCTGAGTGAAAGCCGTCGGAACAGTTTTGACATTAAACACAGAGTTCACATATTGGATTGATTTCTGCAGATTGGGATCTAACGGCCCGACACTCTGAGGGTTAATTATAATGTGCAAGCAGGTTGAGCCTCACACACATGTCAGTGTGTGTGTGTGTGCGTGTAAAAAACCTGTTTGATCCCGGTTTATTACCTCCCTTCCTGTGTCGTTGATGCTATTATGAGCAGTGAAGGAGGAGGAACTGATAACGCGTTGAGCATCAGGCCTGTTGTCTGCAAAAAAAAACCTTGTGGATGCAGAAAGTACTAAAATGTTGGGATTGAAGAGACTCCAGCTGGCTCCAACGGAGAAGTGAGACTCCAGTTCTTCTCATAAAGCAAGGATCACAAGTTCAACATGAGTTCCTCAGTACAAAAGCACAAAGCAAAGTCCCCACACAAAAAACACACGCTGTAACGTGTAAATAAAAGGGATAAGAACACAAAACCCAGAATGAGGAAGAAGCGCCTTAATACGAGAAAGACAAAATCAAAATATCGAGTGTAATTTAGATTTGCTACTTTTCAAATTGAATATAATTGCTATAATTTGCCTTTATTTTGTGCTATTTTATGCAGCACAAATATGAGACCAAAAGAAAGCACATGATTTCCAACAACAATGACACAAACAACAAAAATCCACTAATAATAATAATAATAAACTATATAAAGTGTACAGCGATAAAGAAAGCCAAGTGCCTTAACTTAGATTCTGTTTGACAGCTACCGTCAGCAGTACGTTTGATATAATTATTAAAATTATACTATCCAATGTCATATAGACTATTTCAAATTATCACAATTTTAGATTCAATAATTCAAAATTGTGTTTATATGTTTCTGACATTATAATAATAGTAATTTTAAAAAAAGACAATTTTAAGACATTCTGCTCAACAATGTTTATTTTGTTTTGGACACATCGTATATTTTGATGATATTAAGCTTGAATGAGGACCTTCAACTAGTGATGGAGTCATTTCTACACTGTGGTACCGCTGCTCTTACTTCACCCGCCTTTTCCTTCTCAAGTAAAACCAGAGCTGAAAACCAAGACCTGGTCTGTTGTGGTTGAGGTTTGGAAAGTGTGGTTGCCAGATTGTGGTCTTATTACACAGCAAACGGTACAGAATATGTCATAATTTTGATTGGAAATACACGAAATACAGCTCAACTTGACAGGCGGGAACAGGAACAGCTCCGGCGCCAGAGGAAAGTATTAGCCAAGCGTTTGGTTTTCACAGGAGGGCACTGAAAACATTTAAGTGCATTTAAATACATGTTAAACAGGTCAATGTATTTAAATTTGAAATGTAATTTGACATTTGCATCAGCACCACGGACAGCAATGCTCATTAAACACGCCAGACTAGCAACTCTGTGGAGCTTCAAGGACATTTTGTTTTGCTCTCTAACATATTTTATTTAATACTGGCAGATATACACTCGGAAAAATATTTTCAACTGCCTAAAAGATGTAAAATAATCCAGGAGAGTCGTTGATGATATAAAGAATACAATAATAGACTTTGGTGGCTCAGATTGATCCTAATAATCCTCCTGGTATTTCCTAGATTTATAGAACGTCCTCACTAAACATTTCTTCTTACTTAAGTCAGGGTCTGTTTTGCTAACATGCCCTGGGCAAAAGTGAAATTCTTCCCTGAGCTGTGCCAAACTGGAAAACGATCCAGGAGTACCAGTCTTTCCAAGGTCATGCAGAATTATCCTGCTTAGCTCTCCAAGGTGAGGAATTGGAGAATGAGCGCTAACAGACGCGCGAGGGCCATCCGATTCTCAGGCATGTCAGCTGCTGGCGGGGAAGAAACTGGGATCGGTGATGGTGAAGGAGAACGGACAGGCGAGGGCGGCGGCACCTGCCGCCAGCGATTTCCTCCTCATTAATGAAACCTATAAAAAAATAATATGTGGTGGGGCTTCCCTTACTTCCTGATTGGTAAGCCGCTTTCTACCACTTCCACAGATAGATTACGATTCTTAACACGTACCAAACTAGCCAGATGCCATCTGAAGTTACGCGGTATTTCAATCTAAAGTCAAACCATTTAAACTGCAGATGTAAGAAGAAGGCCAGATTGAAAGCTTTCTTGAAAGTGGCAGCAGGCCTGCTGTGTGGCCTGGCTGCACTGAGAAAGTATAAACAGATAATATGTCTTTCTCTTCTGATTGATGAACACACACACAAACACACACACACACACAAGCGTACTCAAAGACACAACTTTCTCGTGACATGCTGGCCGTGTTTATCTCAACTCATGCAACGGGCAATAAAGCAAAGTCATTTTTAGCACCCAGGCCAGACATGAAGTATTTTCCCAACAAACACCACCACAGGATGGTGGAGCCTTTGGAGAGGCCTGGCTGATGAGCTGATGTGTGACAGCATTGTTTACTCATTACAGAGCTGACTGTATCTTATGTGACAGCGAGAGTTATCCATTACAGTCGGGTCGGGCTCCCAGAGAGATAAATATCGGGATGGCCAAGTTCCACAAAAGCGATTTAAAATGCTTTGATGCACAAAGGAGTTTGTGGTGAAAAGAGCACACTGCAATGAAACGAGCCCCCTTTTCATGCGTGCTTGTCTGTGTGTGGCTGCAAAGCTGTGCAGTGTGGAGGACCGAAACTGCCACAAAAATAAAAAACAAGATCGAAAAATTAATATACGTGGACACAAATACGAAAATCTATCTATACATCTAATTACATATCAATAAATAAATAAAAGTGCTCTGATCTTATATTAATTTAAAAAAAGTCATGCTGCAGATGAAAAATGCAGCAAATTGTTTTATTCAAACGAGAGGGCGGTCTTAAGTGTGCGTGTTTGGATTTATTGATATTTAATTATATTTAGTATGTATGTCCACATATATTTGTAATTTTTGAATCTTGTTTTATATTTTTGTATTTATATTAACTGTTTTTTATTTATTTATGTATATATTTATAGATTGAATTTTTACCATAAGAAGGAAGTCGTGCTTTGGAAATGAACTTTTCAAATGTCTTTTATTCATCAATTATTTTTTGTCAGTATTAAATTATACTGTAAATCTCTGACAGTGGCCTATTAGTGCATGATCCCCGTTTGTGAGCACTGAGATGTTCCGATAAAAACAATGAGAATGAGACATTTCTTCTCATCCTTAATTAGAACGCCCTGCTTTGTTTGTTACAAGAGCACAGACGGACGCATCACTCACCAGTGATTGGTTAGTGCAAACATCAAACCATTCCCTGAGTGAAAAAGGTGAACCAAACCAGCAGACTGAATAATGAAGTGGTAGTAAAATGGCCTTTGTGAATATGTGGCTGGAGGGATCCGTCCTTTTGCGTTCTGTCTGGGTCTCTTACAGAAAACGCAGTAATAAATGCTTTTGCGTAGGCGCAGTGTGTATTACATCAGCAAGTGTCTGTGTGGCAAGTGTCTCTACTGCTAGCGAGCATGAGTCCCCTCACATAAAACAGTTTGTGCGCTTCATTGCGAGTGTACGTGTGCAGTCTTTTCGCAGAGGTGTTTATGTTAAGCTGTGATTAACACCATCCAGGTGCTCTTGTTGGCTGAGCTGCTCTTTTAGACTCACACATTTTCCCTCTGGCTGGATCCACTCATCCATATTTAGCGCGCTGGATGGGCCAATGTGCTGAACTGCTGACCACCATTTATTCTAGGACTGTCCCATAAACTGTTCTTTGCCGCGAAATGAAGGTGCGCATGCTTCTCAGATGTAAAGGGGGTGCGGGGGACAGAAAAAAAATTCCCCAGTGACAGTGAGTGTAAGTTAGCGGTCAGGGATGGAGAGTTGGATGGGGGGGGGGGGGGGAGGCAAGCCGTGGAGATGGGTTAGGAGGTGGGACGGAAAAAAGAAAGGTGTATGCTGAGGTGTGATGGTCTGCTTCAGCAGGACGGATTTCATTAACCCCATCTCCACCGGTCTAGACAGGAAGGCCAGGCTGCACAACAGCTGCCCAGTGAGAGGAGCTGGACGGAGGCCTGGACTGCATTCAAAGACTGCCCAGATTGGTGGAGGCCGTTTATTCAATCCTGGTATTATACAGAGTTGACCTCTTCTTTTAAATGATCAGTGCCACAAGACACTACGATGTCCGGTTTAGGCCTATGAGTGGATTTAAAACCAAGACAAACGTCTGAAGGTGAGATACAGATGGCTAGGCGTGCAAACAAACAAAAAAACACTAGAAAGTCGATCTTGAGAAAATTGAGTTATTGTTGTGCTATTATTTGTGACATGAAGGGTGCTCCATGGAGAATTTGGAGGTGAGATAAGGATCAGTGGACTTATGTTGTGAGGGAAAAAGTAAATAGTTGGCAGCGTAGGCTCAGTGGAAAACACGTCTTATTCACAGATATGTGAAAAACATTGCGCAAGCGTTGGCGGTGCTCAGAACGGTGGTGTAATCACTTGCGTTTCAGATGACTGATGTCTCACACCTGCTCTACAGCAGCGTAGGACATGCACCTGTGTCTTAAGCATGTTTCTGAAAAAGCAGCTCTTCAGATTTTAGTGACATTTTTGTGGTGCTATTTTGGAAATGATCAATAACAGGGTAACAAAAACTCAAATTAATGTTATTGAATACATTCAGATTTTATTATACGAGTACGTAACACAAGTCCACAAACTGCATCTTTGTAAGGCATTTATGCCCTTTTTTGTAAACCATAATTTTGTTTCAGTGTTTGTTTCTTGGAACTACGTTTGATACTGACAGAAAACTTTAAGCCAAATTCAAATTCCTTGCGACTGAACACATACTTTGCACATGTTTCTGATAACGGCAGAATTACATTTAATGATAATTATTCCATTTTTTATTTAACCTTAGGCAACTGTTAGCATTTATAAAATGGAATGTAATTCTAAAGTTATTTTTAGTTATGAACTATTTAATGCTGTTTCTCCTCCCATGAAAAATACCTGTGCAGAAATATATTGTGAAAACAAACAAACCATTAAAATTATTTCATTTATAGCGGATATCATTGCAATTAACTCCGTCAGTGAGTTATAAAATTTCAGATTTATTAATAATATTAATTTTGTCTTAATAAGAGCCTGATAAACAGCTGTTTCAAAAGCTCAGTGAATAAGGAGCAGGTAGTCTACAAACTGACATTTAAATAAAGAATGTGAGCAAGATCATTTAATCAAGTTTTTATTTCCATATTTACATGTTTTTGCTGTGTTTATAAAAAGAGCTGTATGAGCTGAACCAGACAAACAACAACAAACCTACCTAAATGAAGGTTAATCGGCCCAATATGTAGAACATAACACCAGAAATCTGCAGAAATGTTAACCCGCAGATTGACTTTTTAATCCCTGCGCTGAACCAGCCAAAACAAGTGGTCGGAATTTCTTCTTTGTAAAATAAATATGATGTCAAACAGATGTAGGTTATTAGCAGTGTGCGAGTTTTAATTGCTTGACAGGAAGATCGGATCTGATTTCAGACGGAGATATTCTCAGAGATGAGTTAGTTCCGCTCTTTCACACAGATGTAATCAGCGACAAACTTCCTAGTTCTTTTCTTAAACTTCTGATACTCTTGTCTATTTTAGGACCCTCACTTTGTGAGGAAACTGTACAGGCCCCCCTCCTGCACTGACATCCCTTCATTCCCACTTGATGCTCAAAAAAAAAAAAAAAAAAAAGCCAGAGTCCAACCTGTGTACAGAACTCCCATAACCCTGCTCCAATAGTGAGAGAAGAGCGTGCACTTTTGATTAAACTACCACAGCCATGTGTTTACTTTTAGTTAAGTGGAGGTCACAAGCATTTTTTTCTTTCTTTCCCCTCCCCAATAAATCTTCATCCGGCGGGAAGAGACGAGGCTTAGGGAAGAGGGAGAGAGAGAGAAAGAGAGACCCCACTCTCGGTGGTCCTCTCTCGCCAGCACGAGGGAGCGCAGGAGCTAAAAAAATAAACTCTCCCTTCTGGCATTGAGGGTGGGCGATGCCACTCTACGGCAGGGGACGGCAGGCTCTGGTGAGTGTTACTGAACTGTCACTACTCCCACCCAAGCATCGTCCCGGGCAACCCCCCCCCCCCCCCCCCGTCAATGTCCCGCTGGAATGGGCCGGGCAAGCAGGACAGGACCAGGAGTCGGGACCGGAGCATTCCCTGCATTCCCAGCCAGAAGAGATGAGGCTGGTGCACGGACAGAAACAAGTTCACGCACAAGCCCGGAATCACAAACACACACACACACACTCACACACACAAACACACACACACACACTCACACACACAAACACACACACACACCTACACGCACACACACACACTCACGCACACACACACACACACACACACAGGCTTCCACTGCTGCAATAGTGCAGGCCACCGGGGCACACGTCACTGTTGTCAGATTGAACAGGACGCAGAGCTAATCCGAACCAGCTCCAGGCCTCACTTGAAACACACTTAAGACACACAAACGCACAGAGAAGCACATCCACAGACGCGCAGGTACACGCACACCGCTGCACATTCAAAGACACGCAGGTACACACACACCGCTGCACATCCACAGACACGCAGGTACACGCACACTGCTGCACATCCACAGACGCGCAGGTACACACACACACTGCTGCACATCCACAGACGCGCCGGTACACACACACTGCTGCACACACACAGACGCGCAGGTACACACACACCGCTGCACATCCACAGACACGCCGGTACACGCACACTGCTGCACATCCACAGACGCGCAGGTACACACACACCGCTGCAAAAGATTGGTATCCCTCACAAACACTCAAAGACATCAAATGTAATTCTATGTCTTGATTTGTCTTGTGTGCATGTGTGTGTGTGTGAGAGAGAGAGAGAGAGAGAGAGAGAGAGAGAGCAGCTGCTTAATGTTTAACTGGATCAGCTCTTAGTGGACTTGGCGTGCGCTGACAAAATCCATTTTGTGATGGAGCAGTGATTACACTGATAGGCCTGGATTATGATGTTGGCTCTTCCAGGCCCCGGTATGCTCACAGCTGTTGAACGCACCGTCCTTCGGTGCTCTCCTCCTCTCTCTATTCCCTCTCTTTCATTCTTCCCACCTCGTTTCAGTGAGGGATCATTTGCGGTAATCGTGTGCTAATTCCAGACAGTAAAAAAACAAAAAACAACCAAACACGAAGCGTTGTCGACACGCGTCAGGTGAGCCGTCGTGACGTTTGTGAGAGAAATGTGTAAAGATTGAGTCGCTCCGAGGTCCTGCTGAGGAGTTAGAAACGGTCTCTTCTCCTCATGATGAATGGTAAGACAACCATCTGGAGTCGCGTGCTAATACTCTCCTCCATCGCATTAGCAACGATCAGTGAGATGAAGCTGACCCCTCTGAACTCCACTCAAATAGAACACAAACCAAATGTGCATTTAGCAAAAAAGCATAAACCGGACTCACTCGAGATACTCGGAGAAATCGAACCCCATTGTGGAGATGAGATGCATTTTTCCATTACTCTTTATTCCTTCAGTTCAGATCTAATCTCCTCGGTCTTCTCTCACATTCGATTCAGAGTGGTAAATTACACGATGGCAACACGTACTCTGTTGCACACACACTCACACACACACACACACACATGCTCGGAGATAGAACTGAGAGACATATTGGTTTGAAGCTGCAGAGGTTCTGAAGAATGCTGCAGTTTGGCTGCGGTTCACTAATCCATGCTGCTACTCTAAACACTCCTGTGTGTGTGTGTGTGTGTGTGTGTGTGTGTGTGTGTGGCGCTCCCATTGTGACTATCTGCCCTTTTTAGTACACTCTACATTTCCCCCGAGGAGTATACAGTATGCGTCTTTGTGCGTAAGCAGAAGGGTGAGGGACAAAGTTTCTGGATTATCACGTCACCAGGACTGGAAAAATTGGTTATCGAGAATAATTCTGCGTGCGCACACGCACACGCACACGCACGCACACACACACACACACACACACACACACACACACACACTTCTCTCCAGGATCTGGGTGTTCCACAGCACAACCTTTGCTCCTCTTCCTTCGGCCTTCTCCTGCACACTAAATGTTATCCTTTGGGCTTCTAATTGCCTGTAATTAGCTCGATGAAAGAATCACCAGCTTGGTTGGATCAGTGACGCGTGGTAACCTGAGAGCCCCCCCCGGGGGGGGGGGGGGTGGCAATGGAGGGAGGAGGGAGGACAAAAGGGCAGGACACAAAGCGACAGATGAAGACATGAGAGGATGGTTGGACAAACGCTGGTTAACTTTATGCAAGTCGTTTCCTTCCAAATATTCTGGGCCGGCTAAACAAAGATTCTGATTAGAACATGTTCTTCTCTATGCCTCATTGGTGCCCACTGAAATATCTCCTCATATATTTGGAGATATGTTTCCACGTTCCATGCAATTTTCCCAAGTTATTATTTGTATAGAGAAGAAGTGGCAAAATAAAATAAATGAGTGGACTTCAGTGGAAATAGTAGCATTAAATGATAATAATATTAGTCAAAGAAAATAAACACATTTGTAAATAATTGTCAGCCTTGCACAAGGATTACTATTGTAATACAGAACATCACAGAAGAACTTGTTATTTTCCTAATCTGTGAATTTGCTCCGAGTAAAATCATGCAGAGTGTAGAATGACTGAGAGGTCAGGGCAAAGCGCACCGACCTATTTGAACTTGTTAACTCCAGTCATAGATATACACACAGTCACTAACTTTTGTGCTCCGGCCATGGTGCGCTCTGGTGAACAGGATGTGAGGTCTTGATTGTTTACTTTAATTTCCTGTGGTGAGGGATGATGAGGGCCCGCCTGCCAGCCCTGCTCCCCTGTCTCCCTCGGCCGGTTCAACCATTCCCCTTCCCATTCTAGGCGGTGAGAAAGCCAGACATGTTTCCCAATAGGCCATCCACAAGAGAGGATTTGTCACCAAACGCGACCCCCCCCCCCACACACACACACACACACTTTGGTTAAACCGGGCCCACCGGCTCCGTGATGACGTGGACAAGGTAAACCGCTCGGCCGTGGATCCATTTGAGCATACAGCTGATTGTCGGAGATTGCTCAGATGGGGTCAACGTCCTCGTGTTTGACAGCTGGAATCACAAGCAAACTGTGTCATTTCCTACTTGTTGCAGCTCTTAGCATGCGTGCGCGTGTGCGTGTATGTGCACGTCCGTGTGTGGCTGTCTGATCTCCTTACTACGCCAAAGGTTTGGAGGCTATTATATAACCCATGCATCTGAAGTGCTGCTGTTCTACTATTCCAGAAACCGCGGTCCTATTCCGGTCCCTAGTGACCAATCGTATTTGACTTGTTCAGCAGGTTCCTCAGCTGGAGTTTAGGTTTTCTGCTGCATCTTTGCCTAAATGGCAGTGAAGTAGTCTCGTGTTGTTTCTGTTGCCAACGCCAGTGGCAGTTTGGTTCGTTGTAGAGCAGAGCCGGCTTACATGTGCCTGTTTGAATGTCCTCTCCACTCCTTCTAACTGTGACCACCCAGGAGAACAGCAGAGTGGTCTCTCTCTCTCTCTCTCTGAAGGAGCATTGGCCTCCTCCTCTCCTCGTCAAAGTTAAACCAGCCTTTTCGGGCATGAATTTTAATGTCACACCATCGCCAACGATCGTTTGCATATTGCTGAATTGCCAAGAGCAGAAAAAGTCGATAAAGTATCAACAACTGTATCTTAAACAGGCTGTAGTCCGGTCATATTCTGCAGGAATTGCTTTTCTGTAAGTGACGCATTCAATGACATCAAAGTACAGACAGGCTTCTCTTGCTCCACTGGTTTGACCATTGTAATTCCTGAGATTTAGTTGGATTATGGTACTCCAGCTCTCTGCAGATAGCGTATTTCAATGTTTTTCAGGCATCAGTTCAAATGCTTACAGTAAAATGTCTTTTTAATCTGGATAATTTGCACGTCTGTTGTAAACACTCTAATGATAAACTGGAGCCGTGTGTGGACACACGGGCTCAGATTCGTTTTACAGAATCGATGTGCTACACATCAGATCTGACGAGAGGCGAGTTCCAGTGGAAACAAAGCGATGTTGTGTTTGGACTGGACCTCCGTGTTGGACTGCGATAGGGCTGGACGGGTGACTGGAAGTTCAGGCAGTCTAATTGGACATCAACTGAAATGGCACACGATTGGAGTGCTGGCCTCGTGATGTCATTTTGGTTCAGCTAATGCCGTTTCATCACCATCTGCCAAATACATATGCAGAAAATGTTCCCTCTCAGCCGCAGCCGATCCAGACACGGATTTCACCGGTGCTAAATTATTACTCAGAGGAGGATCTAATTACAGAAATTAGCAGCTAAAGTGCTGTATATTTTCCTCTGTATTCTTTATATATTATCATGCCACGTCTGCACAGAGAGAGAAAAAAAAGATTTATTGTACATTTAATTTGGTTTTATCACAATCATTTTTTTTTTCCTAACATGAAATTTAGCAACTGGAACAAAGCCTGAATCGAGAGTTCTAATCTAAATATATGTACCTGATGTGTTGTCAGTAACCTTCACTTTTTTGTTTCAATTAAGATTTATTTTATTCATGCTTGCATCTACAAACATACAATGTGTGCAAAATTATATTATTAACAAAGGTTTCACTGTATTTAATTATAGATTTAGCTCATATTTTACCATAAAATGTGTCACCAATGTTTAATGTGCAAAAAAAATTGATGAACTGTTTTTATGGTCCAGAAACTGAAAATTCTTGATATAAATTGACATGAATCACATTTTAGTTAAATTTTGCTTTTGTTTACATAAAAAAAAAAAAACCTTTATCGACAAAGACCTTAGAAGAGGAAAGGTTTTCTATTATTTGCACAATAAGCTCTTGAAGTGTTTCTGGTTTTCTAAAATATAGAATTTTTGTCAGAGTTTATAATGTTTTTATATACATTTTTGGGTTACAGCCACAGGTCTTGATAACCGTCAAGGTCTGAGGGAAAGGGGGGCGGGGCGCTCTGCCTGTTAACACATCACAGCCAATCTAATCAGCCTCCAAGGACAGAATAGGGGTCCATTGGAGACCCCCACCCCACCGACTCAGCTGCAATAACTGTCCCCAGTCCCGGAGCTCTCCTCCACACACACACACACACACACACACATGCCCACACAGTAGATGTTTACTTGTAATCATAGCATTTAGTTACAAAAATGTATATCCTCACATGGAAAATACAAATCATTGCAGACAACAGGCCTCGGAGCCAAGTTGAGCCAGCGTTTCAAATGTGCATTTAGCCGATTGTTTTCAGAACAACAAACAGAAAAAGCATGTTGGCTTTATTTTTATTTTCTTTTTTTTTGTAAAAAAGATTAAAACTCAAATAATAATAAAAGTTATTATTAGTTATTATTAGTTATTAATGATTAATGATTACAAGTTTTGTTGTAAATTATGTATCTTGTTTTATTCTGAAATTCAGCTCTCATAAATTATGTGTTGCACATAAATCACAACAAAATCAAGGCAAATTTGAGCAATTAAAAGTGAAGAATTATACAAATGAAGACAAAAGCGTGATGATAATGAAAACAGGATAATTCTGTACAAAATCATAAAATGCAAGCCATCAGCTAAACCCAAATATTGGATCGTTACAGTAGTAATGCAAACTGTTTCCTTTATCTGATTAATCACAGTAATCACATTAGTGTGTAAATATGTAAAACATATTGACTCAGTCCTCTGTCATGTTCACACACACACACACACACACACACACACACAGGCCAGGCCTGGCCCTGCAGTCACTGGGTCACAGGGTTAACGCACGCCAATTACCAAAGCAGTTAAGGAGGAGACAGGAAACACAATATTTACCACATGACTGACGTAGCGCACACAGAAACATGTCATTTATACCTGTCTGAAGGTTCCACTGTAGAGAACTGCTTCTAGAAAGCTGTGTTGTTTTGAGTTTAGCAACAAGTGACTTTCGGGGACGGATGGACGGATGCGGCGACACACAGAGACAGACAACCACTCACAAACACTCCCATGCACTATGGCCAATTTGGAGTAACAAATTCTCCTAGATTAGTCCTGCGACGAACTGGCGGCTTGTCCAGCGTGTGCCCCGCCTCCCACCTCCCGCCTCCCGCCTCCCGCCTGTTGACTGCTGGGATTGGCTCCAGCAGTCAACAGGCGAGAGGAGGCCGGAGAACACGCAGACAACCTACGCAGACAGGGAGAGCATCAAATCCATTTAATTTGTGCTGCATAATATTACACACAATATTTGTTCCCACATGTGCTGGTTTTTATTTATTAATATCTCATACAAATGTTATTTTTACAAGAACACATTCCATTAACCCTGTATATGCTGTAAAGACGTATGCAGCCGTCAGGGCTTCAAAATTAAACTCCTATCATAAAACACATTTTTGCCGACCAGGAGACAGCGTGCATGCTGTACTTTGATGTTTTGACAGAGCCGATAACTATAAATGTCCGCGTATCAGACATGTTTATATCGGGGATGTTTGGTATGACCCTGGCGTGTGGCTGCGGGACGCTGCGTGGGGTCTCGCTGCTTCCTGTTTATCCCATCTTCCATGGGGGATGTCAAACAGTTTACCTAACAAGGTATTGTCTCTTGTCTTCTCCCTGTCACGCATGTGCACGCACACACACATACATGCGTACAAAAACTACATGCACACGGAAATATTCCCAAACATGCAGACAGAGATCAATGGTAGAAACATCTGAACACATGAACACACGGCGAGCACAAGCTGTGCCCCCATCGAACACAGAGTTGTGGGTTTAACTGCAGGCAGGAAGTGAATAGCTGAGCATCATTTTACAAAAGTGGGACTGGTGGCAACATGAGGCCAGTGCTACGCCCCAAAGTTTCCCCACATAGTCTGTAAGCATGCACGGAAAGTCCATTTATCCATTTACAGCTGTGTCATTTTAAGAAACATGTCTGTGTTTTCCTCTATTGTTATCAACAAAACAACAAAAATTATACATTAAAATAGATAGATAGATAGATAGATAGATAGATAGGTAGATCTTTCCAGGACCCTCTATTCTCTTCCCTTCTTGTTTACAGGGCTTCTCCAGACTTACCGCTCTTGTAAAACATGCCAACCCTACACAAAGTAACACGAGAGCCTGCGTGACAGAGAGAGAAAAGAGAGAGACAGGAGGAAAGAGGGGGATTGAGGAAAGTCGGTATGCACGTGAAAGGCTGGAGGAGGTGATGGTAATTTGCAAGCTCAGTTTTAGAGCTTTAGAGGATCTGCCATATATCTGATATCCACCATGGCTCTAAAACCCTTGGTGGGTGGCTAAATATGCGTTTGCATGTCTCTGGCCACACAACTGAATGCGCAAGTAAGAATTATTTCCTTTAGATTAGCGTACATAGTTCTGTTTATTCCTTTAATTTTGCTCTATTCGCAGTGGATCCCAGTAATAAAACTTCAATTATGCTTTTGAGAATAGCTTAGAATGACATAGTAATTCAAGTAATTATAATTTTTAAGTAATAATATGAAAACAAAGAGCACCTCAAAGGTACATTTATTTGCACAAATATTTCATACAATTTGAAATTAAACGTCATTTAAAAGAAATGAAATCCATTTTACTCTATTGATCTTTCTGGTGCCACGCATATTTCTAAAATAAAAAAAATAAAAAAAACTCCTGAGCTCATATTCCACTGAGAAGGAGCTAAAGAATTATTTTTGCCTATGTTAGCTATTCTACCGCTAATGCTTGACCGTTGGTGATGCCGGTCCAAGCTTGGGGGCAAATAATGGATGTAGATGGAGTGACACACATTTAAACGTCAAGGCAACCAACTGTAGTCCACCGAGTCTGAGACCAGTTGCTGTAATCAAACACAGAGAAAGACAGGATCGCATATTCAATGCAAGATTTAGGACGCATCCTTTCCCCTTTATAATTTACATTTATAGTTTTTCCTGTCTAATTTCTTCCCATCATGGAGGTTAAATGTAAGAATGATGATTGTTCTGTTTGGATAGAGCGCTGCCTTATGTGTTGCGCATATGCACATTCATATAAAAGGAGAGACGGAGGAGAGGAGTAAATGAGACAGCAGATGAATGTGTGTGTGGGTGGTCTTGTGAAACGAGAACAAACGGCCATGAAGGTTCTACACCGTGAGTGGAAGTGAACTGTTAAAGGCCGCAGGAGCAGCCTGAATGAAATCACAATATGCCGAAATGAAAAAAAAAAAACCCACACGGCGTCCCCGCTGAGACTCGTGAGCAGCCGTGGATGGGTTTGGGCTGAGCCCCCTCTACAAAGCAACTCTTTCACTAGGGGAAACATACGTGGGTCAGCCGTTGCGCCTAATAAACTTTCAATAGATTTTCATAGTTGGACAACCAAAGCTGGGTCAGGAGGCCTTGAGCAATAACAGCCTGCTGCTGTTCACTGCTCTGACTGCGACCTCCTGAATCCAAGTTCACACGAGCCGCACTGGAACAGGAAAGTGACTCAAAGAGCTATTTCGAGTCGGAAAATATGGGACAGAAGCCGGTCAGTTTTAATCTGAAATGAGACGGGGGCCTTAAAGCTTGTCCCACAACAAATTATCGGAGCAGCTCAGTCTACGGGAGAGACACAGGAAGACAAAAGCATTCTAACTTTGCTTCCCCCGTCTTTCTCACAGCCTCCTTTGCTCTCTCTCTCTCTCTCTCTCTCTCTCTGACAGGCTTCACTCTCTCAGTCTGTCTGTCTCTGTGGATTTCCTGTGGCCTCAGGGTTCCTCTCTGTCCACCTCTCACACACACACACAGTGTCTCTGGGGCCACAATGATAGGGATCTCCAGCCTGGTCCACCACTTCCCTCTGGGGTCAGAATGGAAGATGCTGCCAATAACAGGGATGCTATTTTGTGCGTGTGTGTGTGTGTGTCAGTCGCATGCTCGCGTGTGTCCATCTGAACGTTTATCTCCATTAGACATACGTCTCTCTCCATATTGGTTTGTATGCATGTCTGGAAGGAATGGAGAGATGGAGAGAGAGTAAAATACAGAGGCACATGGAGAGGAAGAGAGAGAGAGAGTGGAAGAGAGAGAGAGGGGGTGCCCTGGAAAGGAGGATAAGGAGGGCAGAAGCTCTTTTAGCTCGAGGGCTTCAACCTCTTCCAATGGTTTCCAGATGGGTCTCATTTGCCCTGCGCCGCACCAATACATGGACCACTGTCCTCACCAACAAACACACGCACACACACGCACGCACACACACACACACACACACACACACACACACACACATTAAACAGACAAGTAAAACCAAGAGGCAGAGAGTAAAAGTACGTAAACATTCATACTAGAAATTCAGAAATTGGATGTTTTTCAAGAGAAGAAATTAATAAATTGAAAAACATACAGAAAATATATATTTTTAAACCAGCAACAACAAAAATCAGTTCATGCAAATTGGAGCTTGATTTCTGCTGATAAATTTGATTAGGTAACTACATAAAATGCACACAGATCAAATGGCTTCTGTATTTTCTAAGAAATGATCCAATTTAAAAATTTAAGGAAATGCGAAGCTGTGATGTTTCTGCTCAGACTTAGATTGATAAAAACAACAACAACAACATTAACTCAAATAATAAAGCAAGGATCAATAGCATTCACTGCTTTCTTTGGAAGATTTAAAGCATATTTGGCACATTTAGACCAGTCTTGTGTAATTTTTGTAATCTGGATTTAACCTGTTACAGTAGAAATGTGGAAAATGATACGCAATAGTCGAAAAAGTCGTCCTTTAACAACCATAGCATCAATATGTTTAAACAAAAGTTATTATGGTAGACAATTTTTCGGCGGGTTAAGGCAGCAATAATGTGATTGTCTCCAACTATCTCTGCAGATATTGGTGTCTACTTCCTAACCGGATGCAGAATTATTGTGAGACATGGGTAGTTGGTGAACATAAACTCACCTAAATATAAAATATCATCATATTATAACTATTGAAGAGTAAACATGGCATTTTATACAGCCGATTGTGGTGGATCAAATGTAAGTAATGTAGTGCATATAATATGCCGATCTACGTTTTAATAGTCGATAAGAGATTTTGGAGGTACAAATCTATAATCTATAATGCAAAATTATGCTTGTATTTAACTAGAAGGTAAAGTGTAACAAAGAAAATCAGAAAATGTGGATAGAATTTGCCTCAAACAAAAATTCAAGATAAATGTTTGAATAAATACAGATACTGTAATTATATTCTACCACTGAAAACACACACACACACACACACACACACACACACCGAAGGATGGACAGGTTTCGTGTGTAGCATAAGGTTCTTCCCACACACAAAGAGTCAGTGTCCGGGGGCCTTCGGTGTGGCGATGCGTGACAGGATGGCGTGAAGCTGCCTGTAAAACCCACAGAAACACGCAAGGGTCACAGACAACAGCATACGTGGAGGCTCGGCCGGCGCTTTCTCACTGCGTCAGTGTTGAGTGTTTGTGTAGGGTGGAGGATGGTCGACGAGGGCGGTGGGTCAATACCTCGGTATTTTGGGAAAACTCGGCATGTCAGCTTGCACACATGGCACAGAGCTCATGGAGGACCATCAGTGAGCGTTGAGCGTCCAATAGCCCCCAAATCACCACTGTAGACACGCACACACGCACACACACACACACACACACGCACACAATTTCTGCTACCACCCACACTCGCTAATTTGGATTGTGCATATGGTGGGGATTTAACCCTCTGTATCCACCGTCCAGAGCCAGAAGTTATCATCAACCTCTGATGGATAGATCTGCAAACTGAGGCTATATCATTAGCCATCGTTAACAACCTCGCCATGTTTACATCGTTGATACACAACTCTTGAGGACTGTCAAACAAGCAGCGTGGATAAATATGTCTCGCAGGTGGCGCTATTGATTACCAAGAGGCTCTTTCGGCCAAAGGAGCTACGCCTCAAGATCGATTGATACCTTCATTAGCCAATTGGATTTGGCCCCAACCTCAATGCAAAGTCTGTGTTTGTTATTGTGTGAAACAAATGAGTCCGGTGGGGATAGAGCCGATAAAAGGCCAGGAGCAACGGTGACAGGAAAACAAAGAGAGGCGGGTGAGAGGGAAAGTGGTGGTGAGTGGAACAAAGTGCAAAAAAAAAAAGAGAATGAAAATCTAAGATGTTGATGGGAATGTTACGGGTTCATCACAAAAAGATGTCCAAGCTACCCACGACATCCATTAAGTACATTTGCATGCATGTGAATGTAAGCGCCTGTTAGCGCCGGTTGCCCCAGCATGCGTTGGAGAGTGCATGTATGTGCTGGCAGGCTGGTTTAACATCTGGTTTCCATGAGGACCCGCGTAGGCAGAGAGCAGCCAAGTACAGCACAGAAGGTATTAGAGGTAATTTACTTATTAGAGAAAAAAGACTCAATCTCAGGAGCTGTAATTGTAAATGGAGATGGGGCTTATCTGAAGGACTATCAGCATCCCTGTAGGGGGAACACAGACAGGCAGGCAGTTGGAGCTAAACTCTCCCTCTCTCTCTCTCTCTCTCACACACACACACACACGCAGGCACCCAAACAAAGCCTGCACAAACGCACACACAACACAATCCAGCATCATTCCATTAGATTGTTTTTACTGTTGCTTATAAATTGCATTATCTGAACTGCTAACCCTTCGTGTCAGTGCAATAAAAACATGGCTGATTAATGAATAGGCTTTTTACCAGCAGTCATGACTTCACTGTTCTGCTGTGAGGACTGACTGCTGGCCTGTTGACTCACAGACATCCATCACACAATATTCTAGGCTGCAGGATTAACCAGTGGCGGGCCGTGCATTTTACACCTAGGCCTTCAGTGAAGTCCTACTTAGTCCGACCTGAATAAATATATCCCTCATAATATCATCATTTATGGCACCATGGTTGGAGAAATAATATAAAACACACACTTACGCACTACTGGGTGTTGCATCACCTCAATCGTGTACAACACGGGGTATTTTTTCCGGAGCATTTAAAAATCAATAAACTTCATCAGCAATTAAAACTCATCACTATACGTGGTACTATCAAAGTTATAAATAAAAGGGAATTTAACATTATTTGTCCAAAACGTTTTAATAAGTCCACCAAGAATAGGCAAGCTTTAAATTGCGAACTTGCAGTTTAAAGTATATCTGTGATTTTATTTCGTTAACATGTTAAATAAATAAAATGTTGGTACTCACCAAAACGGCTGTCCCCCAAAACAGTTATTTGAAAACAAAATCCATTCTCCTTTCTTAAAGTTCCTAAATCCAGTGTTGCTCCAAACATTAAATCGATCCCTTGCGAACAAAAGACATTTCCAGCAGAACAATTTGCAGCAACCCTCGGAAGCTGTAAGCCAGGAGTGACGCTCGTAGTTTGAAGCCTGGAAGTGGCGGACAAACAAACTGTTTCCCCGTCCGGAGTTGGATGATGTCGGCTCACGAGAGCTAGTTTCTCTGTAAAGGTCCGTCTTGAAAATGGCCTTTCAAGTATATCCACAACCAAATCCACACTTTCCCCTCCTTCGGCCATTGTGGGTTAAAAACGCAAGAATAGTTTTTTTATTTTCTAATGGTCGGCAGGAGAGACTTCCTGGTGTGCATTAGTTGATTACGCATAGCGCTGCCCTCTCACAGTGAGTATCCAATCACAGGCAGGAAGGCCTTACTGTCACCAACTCATGATCTGATTGGCTATCGCAACTGTCTATCAACAAAGAGCCCATTTACTCACACAGCACAGACGCTCACACTGCTGATTCTGAAGGCCTCGGACGGACATTACTTGCCACTGGTACTATGAAATCGGCCTGGAAACATAAGCTAACTGAATTCTGATTGGATAAAAACTCTCACCTAAAAATACATCACTGGAATATAATATGACATGAATGTGAAGAATATATATATACATAACATTTAATTGACTTTTATCATAAATATGATCATGTTTTCTTGATTTCTGGTTATGTTAGGCCAGCAGAGAAGGATTTGAAGGCCCTGACCGCCCGCCGATTAACTAAGCACTTTTTGCCATTTTATATATATATACACTGGCTATATGTGACACTGGCTGTATATTCTTTTTGAATATTTTTATTTTCATTTTCAGCAATTATTATCATTATCTAATTCTACACTAAATATGTCATATTAGGCACAATTACGCAGATTTTAGAAGTTACTATAATAAAAGTAATAATATTTCAACTGGGGGAAGCTCAGTAATGAAATTATGTGACAAATTGAACATATAAAGATCTTTTAAAAATGACTTTATTACTGATATTTAGAATGTTAATTAATAGTCGAGCTTAATAGCCAACGTTTAGAACATAAAAAGCTTACTTTGAAAGAAAAGCAGTTGCGTTTACTGACACAGATCCTCGTTGAGATCCTCAAAAACGCCTTTGTTTTTGATAAACCACGGGATTTTACTTGTAAGGCACTCCCTTGAATCCAAAAATACGGAGGGCCTTTCACTGACCGGTTCCTCTCCTGCTTTCATGAACAGAGACACCAGAATATTTTCCTGTCTGTGGCATTAGCATTGGTTTCTTGGCCAATTGGGCTTTGCTGTTGCACAATATGCGGGTCCAGGCCTGGAGACCCAAATTAAAACCCAAAGACATTTCTTTAGTACTGGGATGACACCACCGCTTTTAAGAACAGCAATTATTTTTCTAACCATCTCAAATGTGCGTCACCAGATCCGAACGGGCTGGGGCAAAAAAAATAAAAAGCAGAAGCAGGGCCTTCTGACTGGAAGAGTGGGATGAAGGAGGGAGGACAAGTAGACTTGTCTTCTCGACTCGTCCTGTCCCAACTCCTCGTGGTGGCAGGAGGCTGTGAGGGAGACAGGATCTTGGCCGAGTCGTCTTATCACCATCTGGATCAGTGAATGCTTCTACTTCACGATGAAGTTATTGTGTGGGTTGCTGCTGAATGCTGTCATGGCACAGGGTCCCCCCCCCCCCCCCCAAGTTGCTGCTATCTGTCTGTACATCTCAGGATGCTAACGTGGCTAGCAAGCATCGGCATCTAACTGGAGAACGTTCTATAAATACCTCACCAATAACTAGTGCTTGTGACATGAGAAAAAAAGTGAACAATGAAAATACATCAACCAGACCTGAGCGATGCGTGCTGGAGCACTGTTGCTGAACAATAACCTAAAACACGATCAAACCTCAATTTTTCTGGCCTCCGCCGAGTGGCTGACCTGCCCTGAGAGCCGTTCTCATGTGATCTACGGCTCTGGCGTACTTCCCCAGAGAAGAATCTCCTGGAATAGGCCTCACACTCCGACCAGGCATTTTTGCTCTTCCTTGACTCAGAAGAAACTAGATAGTCCAAAAACACACACGCACACACACACACACACACACACACAGACAGACAAGACATTAAACTGAACAATTCATTGGCCTGTGACGTAAAATCTGAAATGTTCCGATCATCCACCTCAGATAAACTCACAGCAGATAAACGCATCCGGCCACATTACACACATCATCAACTCTTTATCGTCCAGCTCCCACGCATCGAGGTGAGGAAGAGAGCAGCGAACAGCCGCAGCTCGCTTGTCGGCATGGATTCGTGTGCATGCGTAGTCATTAAGAAACCGCGCTTGACAAGCGGACTGATATGAACAAGATCTGTTCATGTTTTTTGGGTGCAGGATTGAGTTGCGAGGTCTTATCTGTTGGAACACATTTGTGATTGTGCATCTGTGTGGTACAGTGAGCCTAAAGCTGATATATGCCTCACACCTCACCATCCATCACACCCACAATTCACCTCTGCTCTTTGGCTGCAGCGTGGCCAGCGGCGTAAGGAAGCGAGCTCTGGTGTGATATGTTTGTGTGTTTGGGTGGGAGGGAGGGAGGCTGTTGGAATGGAGAAGAGAGTTATTGGCACTTAATCCATTCAATGACGGTGTAAATCCCGAAAGGAAGGAGCGCATGGGCGGCACCTGCCCTCAACAATTTGCCACCTGATCCGTGCGTGCTTGGTAAAAACACATGCGCGCATCTACAGGGTGAAAAATGTCTTCCACGAGACGGTGTTCACAAGCAGGTTGGACTATCGGTATTTATTGGTCCATGCTTGAGCGTGTGTGTCACCGTATGTCAGTGTGTGCCAGATTGCTGAAGCCTCACCGCTGGGTTTACGAGGGGGAGCGCTTTGCCTGTTCTGTGTCTCTGTGTCAGGGTGACTTTACCACAGTGATCTGGCTTGTTTCTGCCTCTGCAGCGCTCCAAAAGGGTTTTCTCTCACTTCTTTATTCTCCACCATGGAAGGGATTTTGTTTCTTGGAAAATCTATTTATTCCTCTTTTTTTGTTTTGTACATAGATTTTATTGTTACAGAACATAAACAATAAACAAGCACTCTGTATTCACAAAGATATCAAAATACAAAGGAATATATATATATATACTACCATCCAAAATAAAGTGGCTTCATATAACTCCAGACTGTCCTCACTCAAAAGCCCACCCCTGCAATCATTATTCCTCTTTATGGTCATTCACATAATCCCGCTGTAGTTCGGGTCGGACTGACTACCAATGGATGCTTAAAGCAAGATGAATAAAGTACAGCGTTACGATGTTTTAGCTCATTTCCATATCCAACTGCAGTCACGCCTGTAAATAAGCATGCAGTACAAGACATAAATAGTTTGCAGTATTTCTGTACATTCATTCCATCTGTCCGTCCGTGTCTTGGTCCAGAGAGATGCTCCGACCGCCACTGTCTGTGTGGCCCTCCTTTGTTCTAATGTTGGACTGTTGCTGCCTTTCCAGAGAAACCATGATGTGTCACGGCCACAGAAATAGATCTGTGTGCATCACCTTAAACCCAGCCCTGCGCTTGTTTTCAAAGATGTTCTGCGGTGAAGTCTGTGGAAAAATATTTTTCTTTTGGGTCGGAAAAGAAATCACCAGGTAAGCCTATACATATAAAATACCCCACTATTGTTGAAGAAGCAGAGATTTCAACCTCATGGACCAAATTAAACGTTTTTGACAGCTTCACAAAATATGTTTTCAATGTCTTCGCGTTCGGATATTAATTTCTAAAGAAGTATTTGCTGTTTTTGTATCACGACCAGTGTTGGGAGTTGAAGCGGTACAGATGATCGTGTACAAGCTTTGCCTTCATAACGTTGTGAAGGACTCCCCCCCACAGGGCACAGATGGAACTACGAAAAGACAAACCGGCGTCCTCACGCTGTGCTGGAGTTTGTACTGGAAATCTATTCCCATGGGAACAATATCGTCAGCTAAATTCACAGTTAGGACATTTGTTACAGAAAATGAACCCATTTACATGCAAAATAAGAAAATGAGGAAAGACTGGTCCTGTGTTACACCGATTAAGTAAATAAGAAACCATTTACCATTATAAAATAATAATAATAATAATAATAATAAAGGATTAAGTGACAGCTCATCATTCAAAATGATGCTTTAAGAAAAAAATGAATGAAGCCGATGCTCATCATGTGAACTCCATTTGAGCATCGTTTGTAAACTACATTTATATCACATAAAGTTCTATATGGCAATAAAGAAAAGTAGAATGTATTATATTTCTACTTTGCTCATATTTAAGCAAGTCACCTCCCAACTCTGACTGTACATTTGAGTGTTGCCTGCACCTTGAGTAGCTGATAAGACATCAGGGGGGTCAAATCAGAGTGGTCATCTCTCCTGCTCTCTCAGACCAGACTATAAATCACGTGGCGGTGTCTCGCCGCTGTCGGCTCTGGCTGCTGCCCGCTGGGGTTAAACCAACAGAGGCCTAAGAGGGGAGGCGCAGAGACAGAGGGAGGCATGGCCAAAGGCTGCTTCGTCTTCTTCACTCGACGGCTACACAACTGTGTCAGAGCATGGGAGTGAAAACACTCACCGTCGGCACACGCTGACATCACTCACAATTGATAATCAATAAAACAAGCTTCTATTTTTATTTTTTACTTCCAGGTTAACTTCTGCCGGGTGGCATTAAGTGACGTTCTCCTGTTATGCTCGCATTCTGTACACAGGATGATTTATTTTCATCCTTCATCTGCTTCGCCATCTTTCTCTTCCTTTCCATCCTTCCATTCTTCCCCTCGGAGCCGAGAGGAGGCTCGAGTAATGTAGGCCTTCCACGGAGCTAAAGATAGAGCTCCTTAGAGCCTTCATCTGTCATTCTGTGGCAGTATCGTAATCAGGCCTAGAAGATCCTGCCTACAGGCCGGGCCCAACAAGGGGCTCGAGCGGTGCTGGACAGCAGCCAGCCCACGGGAGGCATGCGAGTAAACACAGCATAACCCCCATACTCAATCTAATTCCAGAGCACGGAGGACAAATTTATACACTGCTAAGAGCTGCTGAACAACGCAATTCATTCGCTTTTACTTGGACTCCACTGGTGCCACTAAAGAGACGGAGAATCACAGTGTCAAAATAAAATCTGAAACCGCAAGTCATGTGGGGGACAAAGGGAAACATGCAAGAACTGAAGACAGAGCGGATTGTTTTAAGTGACTGAATTTAAAAAAAAACATCATGTTTTTAGCAAAGAAATAATCGCACAAATGACAGATGAGACATCTAAACCCCTTCCAAGATGCAATGGCATAGTGCTGCCTTAGATGTGGATTTTAAGACTTCTCTTCTTCGTCATCTTCATCTTCTTTCTGGATAACTAGAACCAGTCAATACCCAATAATATACCACACGTGTGTAAAATCCTTACACAAAAGGATTCGTTTGGTTTGAAAATATGGGAAGATAAAATACTTTTGTACATCATTTTCCTTTATAAATGAATGAATGTCCACCTGGGCGTCGTCACATTTTTCTCTGCTTGACCAGAAGTCTAGGGGGCCACAATCACTGCTCTGAATAATACCTTTAAGTCCATTATGGCCTTGGTGTGTTTAAATCTAATTCTTTTGGATTGGGAGGATAGTGTAAACAGACAGAGTGCAACTTTAACATTTTAACCAATAATGGGA
The DNA here is from genome assembly GCF_040956055.1 of Brachionichthys hirsutus. Taxonomy (NCBI): domain Eukaryota; kingdom Metazoa; phylum Chordata; class Actinopteri; order Lophiiformes; family Brachionichthyidae; genus Brachionichthys; species Brachionichthys hirsutus. Next base: position 4,801,586 of record NC_090897.1, read on the forward strand.
TTTCCTAACATTTCCTAACAAGAACCAAGTGTCGTCTGCCGCGTGGAATCCGAAAATAGACGACGCCAGATGATTCAGCAAAGCGGAAAGAATCTGAAGAGCCTTTTACGTGATAGAGTCATAACATTGCGTTCGTTTGCCGGTTATAATTTCAAGTGGTGCATCTCGATGTGGCGTGCACATGCAAAGGCGGAAGAGGACGGCAAGAAAGAGAGACCAAAAAGGGAGAGACGTGGGGCTTTGCAGGACGTTATCAACATCCTGTCTGAGTGACCTGGTGCTAATGTTCATGTAAGACAGCAATCTGATGGCTATGCTAATCCCTCTGAGTCAAGACAAAAAAAAAAAAGGTATCGCCAGCTGTCATCTGCTCATTCAGAAGTGCTTTTATTGCAGGAAATACCGATTGGAATTAGCACCACGCCGTCTCCCCATGTGACACGTCTGCGCCGGGGAGGCCCGCTGACGCAGATGCACGTCAAAAAGTAGGGAGTGAGTCGGTGGAGCTGGGAAATGTGTGTCGGCTGATGTTTTCGCAGTCCCTATGAGAACCAGCGGAGTTTTAAAAGTTCAAAGCGAGGATTTCTTTTTTTCCGTGATGAGGCTATATTTGCACATCCTATCATCTTAAAAGGGGCCAGTAAAGAATTTAAGACTTGTGGTCGCTCAGCTAAGGAAGATGGCTTTGTTTTAGGTTAAGGTTACAATCAAGAGATAATAACCTTTGCCCTTAGTTTGCATGTGTATGTTTATATTTGTATTTGTGAGCATCATGTATGTGCGTGTGGTCCTGCTGAAATGATAGATGTGTAGAGAGGGATGAGCGTGTGGGGTGGGGTGGGGTGGGGGGGGGGGGGGGGGCAGTAAACAGTGAGACATGCATGTAGGAGGTCTGGGTGCAGACTAAAGCCAGAGCTGTCATGATCCCAGACAGAGATATGGACAGATCCCATCCCTCCACACGCTGCCACCACACACAACCATAAACCTCTGGACCAGATGATAAGTTCACTGTGGTGCCTGGTTCATCAGCAGCCCCCCAACCCACCACCACCCACTGTTGTTTTTTTTTATATGAAATAAACCACTCAATCATAGGCGAGAGGTTTTACCGTGCAGCAGAAATGTGGATTTGCACCTCTAAGAATGGTTAAAGTGAAATAGTTGCAGCCATTAAAAAACATGCAAGAAAGCAGAGCAAGAAAGAACAGTCTGACCTAACCCCCCCCCCCCCCCCCCCCCAAGTAAAACCATGATGTATTATTTTACTCTTGAATTTTTACAAACAGGAAATACATGACAATTTACCCGCTTTATTTTCATTGTTTGTTACATGATGGCTGTTTTGTCATCGACGGTGTTATCCAGCCTAGCTTCCTCCTGCTCTGTGTTTATGGTGTAAAGGTTTTATGAATATATACAGTGGAGAAAACAAAAACCTTTACTGGCATAAGTTTACTATTCAGATCGGCTAAATACACGCAATCAGAACTGTCTCGCAACGACTGACGACTATAAATAAAAGGGTTTTCTTAGATTGAAAAAGCAGAATTGGCACCAGCAGATCACATGAGAATAATTTCTTCTTCTCCTTTGTCTTGTCAGATTATTGGATCCACTTCTCTAGATATATAGATGTACGTATTTTTATACTTTGTGGCTGAATTCCAAAAAGAAGCAACATTTTTATACTAAACAAGTAAAAACACAAGATGCCATAAATTTCACAGTCTTCTTTCAAATAGTTTTTTCCTTTAATTCGGTTTGACTTTTTCCCAGAAGACATCTTATTGCAGGGCGGTGATGATGTGTTTAAGTGTGAGCATAAAGGTGGAAGTAACCCCACTTCTGACCTTCTATGCGCCCAGGGGTCACACATTGTTCAGGAGGATGCAGACACCGAGGCTGACGGATGACCGTTCAGACCATTTCCCTGGGTTCATATTTACTCGGGAAATCGTAATTCACCCCATGGGAGACGCTGAAGGCGGACCATGTCCCTTCTTCTGCTCATTTTCTTCAGAATCCAGGATGCGATGAAGGGGCTTAGAGCTCCGCTGCATTGGCACAGCTTTAAAGGAGAGGTGGAATAAATCTTCAGCCACGGCTGTCCCCGCTGCAGAGTTGCGCCAGGCTAAGGACGAAGGCCGTATATGGTGCAATGAAAATTACAGCTCGTTTCTTTTCATTGGTGCATTTCGGCATAAAAACTTACGTAATGTGCTCGTCTACATTTACAAACACTCTTTGTCATCGGAGGATGTGATGAAAGGATGATGCACTGGTGTGACCCGGTGTTTAGTGTGATTGTGATTCAGAGTGTGAGCTAAAATATGTCTTCCAGTTTTCTCTCTTTTATACGACATGGTAAATCTGAGTGGCGTCGTTGGTCTCTGATCCTCAGAGGAGAGACAGCTTTTAAGTCCGGTGTTTACCCCGCAGATTTCTAATTAGGCACGAGCGCTTATTTTTGCAGCGTCTTTCAATATTAAAGTGAAAACCCCGTTTACAACAAAAAAACAAAAAGCACCTATAATAGAAACAAGCTTTTTTTTTTTTTAACCACAAATCGTACTCTCACATCCCCAAAAACTTAAAGGAACTCTCTCAAAGTCACGGCCAAAATAACTTTGAAAAAACAACCATGATTCTCCCAGAGCCATGAAATGGACGTGCGGACAAGTTGGAGCCGAAGCCAGAGCAATAAAAACAAAAAGAGAAAGAAAGAAAAGAAAAAGCACGAGCGGCATCTTCATTACGAGACATGTTGTCCATTAGTTTCCATCGAGTTTACTACATCATGACATCATAGTTCACCCAAGCTACCTAATGGGGCTCATGACCAAGACCGATGGTTCCTTAGCTCAGTCTACGCCATCACCACCTACGCTCGCTGCCAAGTATTCAATTAGGGTGAGTAATTGGGTGTAGATGAGGCGCAGATCATTGTTGGGCTCAATGTGGAAAGTCTTGGAAATGTGTGTGTGTATGTAAAAAAAAAAAAAAAAAGGGACAGAGGCAGAGAGAGAGAATTCTGCCTGTCATGTCTAAAATGACTTAGAAATAAGAAGAGTCTATAAACAAGCCTCATAAACAGTCAGACATCTCTGGAGCTGTCAAGGGCTTCCCCACCATCTGCCTGTGTGGCTCATTAATTCATCTTAAAATGGGAAAAGAGCATCAAACAGGCACAGAGCAATCCCCGCTGTAGAAAATGTGTTTTGGTTGTTCACATTCTTTATGAAGTCTCTGAATAATAATTCAAACCTTAATTTAAATAAATTAAAATATCCCAAATGATATCACAATGAAATAAAGATTTGACAAGATAAACTATATACTCAAACAGAGAATAAATAAGATGAGGAATAAAAGTAGATTCAATGCTGCGAATGTGGAATACAGTATAATTATTTAAAATTTATTTTGAACAGAATGAGAGTTTTTATATGTACTTACATGTGGCTTACAAATAAATGTATCCGCACCTTAACTCAATCCAGTGCTAGAAATGCAGTACCGATATAATCTCTCACCACTAGATGGCAGCACAGAACTCTGGTAAACTTGATGCAGTTTGTCAGAGTTACTACCTTTCATTCTAAGACAAGGTTTAAATCGTATTTACGAATACTGTAGTCATCTGAATACGAAACATCTCTAAGTAATATATCATTTATTTATATCAAATAAAAGAGCATTCTCCAACAACAACACAATAGTTTTATTTTTCACTATTTCCTTCCTGGCTTTGACCATTCTTAATACCAATGTGTCACCTTCGGCCCTAAATTACATAAGCAGAATTTCTCGTTCATATGTGACTTTTCAACCGTGTAAAACTACATGTAAGTTCTGCTTCAGTGACGCTGCTGTGTTTCTATCCCTCTGTTGGACTATGTGGGCGACAATAACATGCAAATCGTGTGATTAAAAATACATTTGAACGCCTCACCAAATTGCAATTTGACTTAAATATGCTAATTGTTCATGATTTATCCAGTCAAAAAGATTTAGTTCCCCCGTCTGATAATCCAGATCTTATCAAATTACATTTGTCATCATGGAATTTACAAAACTAGGATGAAATAGTCTAAGAGTTTCCAGTTTAAAATAGCTAATCGGATTCCTTGCATAAAAAAAAAAAGACATTTGTGTTGTGCTGAAAGGTAATTCACCTCAGTCATGCGGCGATCACGCATTCTGGTATCTCAAAGGGGGAAGTGTGAACAGCCTCTGTACTTTCTACCGAGGCGTGTGGTCAGCAGACAGCTCGGCCCCCCCGGCCTCCAGCTGTGTTGGAACCAATTCTGAGCAACTTTAAATAATCTTAATCCCAGCAGCACCTGTTGCTGGCTAGAAAGAGGTTGTGTAAGTAATGTGACTGGAATACAATCAGTCTGAACATAAAGCTACAAAGTTAAAACCACGAGGATCCTGTTTCTCAATCGTTGTGTGGAATCAGACACGGATCAGACACAATCGTGTGAATAAAACTAACAACACATTGTTCAATAAATAACAGCCCCTTCTATGTGCGGTCCTCGCTGTCTGCTACACATTAAATGCAGATAACATTCATGATGAATATGATTGGGGGGTTTTTTCTGATTATTTTTTGCCTTTGAATTGTTTTTCTGTAAAAACTTACAAGATGGCAGAAAACACTTTTCTTTAAAAGGTCCCTTTCTCCACAAGTTAACGCAGTTCCCAAACACTTATATGAAATATCTGTGCCAGACTTTGGTCAAAATAACAAACAGATGCTTGCAGGACAGGACAGGGTTGCACGAGCACGCACATGCACGTTACCATGGTAAACCGTGAGCCGACATTTTTAGCACACAATAAAAAATGTTTGCCAATTTTCGCAGGAACATTACCACAAAAAGTAAACGTTATCCTCTCTGCTCTTCTTCTTCGACTCATGCAGGAGACAGAGGGCGAGCTGGACGTGCGGAGCGCAGTCAGGTACACACACACACACGCCCCCCCGGAGAGATTTCTTCCAGACGCAGGATTGACTGGATGGTTTATTTATCTTGGGTTGATAAGGACCCAAACTCACCATAATAGTATAGAAACATGAGGAAAGTGAGTTTTTCATAATATGGGACCCTTAAGTGTTTGTTTTTTTAACCTCATGACATATTACTTGTCTTCCAACGCACACGCTGCCAGCTCTGCAGACACACACAAGCCTTACGCACAGTGAGAACTACACAATGAGCTCTGCATGCTCCCTCGACTCTTGCTCCCCAGAGGCTGTCACCCCCGCCCTGGTCTTTCCCTTCACGCCTATCGTCGCCTTTTTTTGACTGATGAGTTTTGTTTTGCTTGAACATGAAACTTAAATGCATCCTGCATTGTTTTTGTAGGCAGTGGCCCCACATTTACAGCTCAGTAGGAGACTGTCCGAGGCTTGACTCCATCGTAACCGGGCCGTAAACTCCTGCATTCAAAATGCTGGCATGTGCTAAAGTTTCGTCTTTCTTCCGAGCCAACGCTTTCACAGCTCTTTTAAATATTTCTTTCAAGTCATTCTCATCAAGAATAGACGGATTTCTCTAGAACTACATTTGATTTCCACAAACCAAATCTCAGAGCAAGTTGGATGTGTGTGAGTCTGTGCCGACTGTTCCTCTTTTCATTGGAGAAGTTGTGTGGTAGACCATCTTCCTGGGCTCCTTCCTACGCTTCCTGTCCAGAGACGGATCAGTCGGTCAGGGATCGCTCGTCAAAGAACAATACGTAGATTGACTTTTTATATTTAAAAAATAAACTACTCTTATGAGGCTTTGAGTCCAGTTGATAGAATATAAAAATACGCTCACCGAGGAAAAGGCGCGTTGATATCGGAGTTCTAATATTTAAAAACGATGGTTGAACAATCAACTTCTTTCCTTACTTAAACATGTACTATCACATTCGCCACATCTCCTTTTACACAGTTACACAAGAAGACATTGTAGTGAATGAATTTGTGTGTGTGTGTGTGTGTGTGTGTGTGTGCGTGCGTGTGTGCACTAACACAGAATGAAGCCTGATAAAGATCTCTGTAGGCGTCAGGCTAAAGACTGTAAGGCCTTTCTTTGGAAGGACGTGAACTGATACTGATTAGAGGATATGACCCTTGATCAGTGGCTAACCTGGTGTGTGCGTGTGCGTGCGTGCTTGCATGTCTGGTTAGGTGACTTTCTCCATGCGTCCCAGGATGTGGGCTCCCCCCCACCTGTCCACCTGCCTCTCCATTGACAGCGTCTCCCAGTTCCTCTCTGGATGCCTCATCTTCCCACGCTGATTCTAAATCAGTGTTTTCCCCAGAGACGGCACCAACGCCTTCGACACACACACACACACACACACACACACACACACACGCACACACGCCACTTGCGTAACGCAACCTGTCCAAGGACAATCACAGCTTTCCACAGGCTCACCTGGTGCAACAGAAGTGACGGCCATTATTGCAGTTAGAAGTTGGATGTTAAATTCAAGCAGATAAGCCGGGCGGAGAACAACAAGAGTTACCAGAGAATTCTGGAACAGCAAAAACAACAACAACAAAAAATCGGGTAATTGGTAGAAAAGGAAAAGCTTTCGATTCAGACGTTTTTTTTTTCTATTGAAGTATTGATTTCTAACAGAATTTGTGCTCTTTCCTTTAAGCGCTCGCTGTACACAGGATGGGAACATTAGTTGTTTGTCGCTTGTCTCTCATGGGTTGCTGTGGGAAGCCTCAGACGCCACAAAGAGATGTTGCAACATGGAAAGAGCCACGCTGCAGACTGCAAATGTGGACAGAAAAGAGGCTCCGTTAGCAGAAATGCACAGAGACATCTCTCCTTCGGCACTCCTGCTGTCGTAGTTAAAGAACCCAGAAGCAATAGAAATAGTTCAAATGTTTGGGGTTTGGGTTTATGATCCGACATATACTTCTAATTCTTATATATATATATATATAGTGTAATTTTAACAACTGCGTAATTGATTAGACACTTTATAGTTCTCTGGAAATGATTTCAGTACTGATACGTGTTTAAACTTTGAAGGGATTCTCATTCAAGTGTTCAAACGGACATTTGCACTCAGATATTGTGCAAGGCTGCAATTCTAAGTTCACAAACTCAATACTTGTGTTCCGGATGACATTTATTTGCGTCTTAAATCATCATGTTATTCCGGCCTGGGGGGGGTCGAGTTGGTTTCCTGTGCCGGTTTTTGAAACAAGTTCCTGTTCTGAGAGACTTAGGCAGAACGCCCCTTATAAATAACCACAAACACTTACACCCATAAAGGCACATGCACGCACACACACACACACACACACACACACACACACACACTGGAAATAGTCCACATGTGTTTTCATCCATTCAACCATTGATAAAATATTCTAATTCAAGTAAGAGGTTTTATCCAGCAATGTCATATGAGAAGCATCTTTTATCATCAAATCTAGTTGTGAGTCATTACAGCAATCAGTTGTTCATTATTCAAAACACACACGCTATATACGCACTATAATTCTTATATATATTTAAAAAAAATAATTGATGTAAGAATTCAAGTAATATTAACTGACATTCAGGCTTCCTCTCAGATTGAATTTGATATTTTATGTATTTAATGTATTTATGTAAAATGTATGTGGCAGCATAGCCACCATTAGAATTATTGTATGTATGTGTTTCACTGTATTTTATGTACTGTATATGTGTGTGTGTGTGTGTGTGTCTGCAATATGCAATGTTGAATTTGTTTGAATGCACTTTCCACCACTTTTACCTTTAACTGACCAGCTGAACACGTAAGAGGACGCTGGATGACCATCTGTGTGAATCCTGGGAGAATTATCTAATCTTGACTCAGAAGGGAGCCTGGGTGTGCGTGTGCGTGTGCGTGTGTGTGTGCGTGATAGGGTTAGATCCTTCTTTTAGTATCACAGTGTTTCAGTTTCACCATTCCTATGTCAGAGTAATATAGAAAAAGGTATTTGTTCAGAATAAAGGGGTAACAAAACGGGCGACTTCCACAGCACTTAATCATTAAAAAAGAACATTTTTGACATGTCTGATCAATCTGAAAATGAAATTAAGAAAAAACAACTATTTACATTTTTTATTTTAATGATCTGTGTCGGCAAAATTGAATTTGCTTTGACGCTCGACATTTAGATTTTGTGCAGCCAATGCATTGCTCAAGCCAAAAGAGTGTTATTTGGAATAATAATCCATCGTTCCTAAATGTCGAGGCTCTTCGTGAGCTGTGACAAATTACTGGGAAAATGGTATTTATGGATTACACATTTTTATTTAATGCAATTGTGTTGCCTTTACAACATTTCTGTCCTCTTCCTTTGAACATTTCATCCACCAAGTCTGATGTAGAGTCAGTCAGCCTCTGGAACAAGCAGATAATGTGATGCAGACGCTGTCAGGAATTACTGGCTTTGGGATCTTTATTTCTGTCGAGTCTTCAGCTTCACTTTTGTTGCTGTCAAAAATGAATGGTTATTTTTGATAATTTAGTTCTGTACATTGATTCTAATACATATTAGATGAACTAGATGATCAGGATAGACCAAGATTTTTAACTGCCATGTATTTTTGGCAGCAGCAGTTGGTGCCAGTCGTACACGTACCGTACATCCGATCGTAGTTAATGAGAACAAACAGTCTGAGCTGTGAGCAGCAGCCCGATTCAGCGATTATCACACAGTTAACAAAAGGAGGTCAACAAAAACAAGACGGTTCTATAAAGACAAAACACATGTAGTTCAGTTTAAGAAATGTTTTACTGGAAATGCAGCTCATAAAAAAGGTGATATAAAGGTCATGTAATTCAGTCCGATAGTAAAACCTATCTGTAATGTAATGCCCAAAGCATCTAACAATCCACTCAAATATATTATAAACCTCCTTAAGATTTATCAGATATAGACGATGCAAAAAAACAAAACAAACAGTAATATTTGGCAAAATATCGAGCGGGTCATTTGGTTAAAAGTTGTTAAACTGCGGTTTGGTTTTGAGCAATAGTAGAGTAGCACTGTAGTCGAAGATTTCTTCTTGCAGCACTTAAGTTGTGTAATTTATGGATAAAGTGAAGGTTAGATAGGAGTTTGTGTCCCGATCACGAACTGAAGAGCTGGAATATCAGAATATTGAGTTGCATCTTGAACATCACGCTGTAAGAAATGAGCTCCTGCTTGTCTTTGTGTCTCTGCTGTGATTGGAATCGCTTTAAATGAATTCAATCGACGATGCTAAGGAGCTCCAGGCGGGTGTGTCGCTGCTCACAGTTCATGCGGTGATGGGCATGTTCTCCCTGTAGCATGCGGTCCTCTGGGGCCCGCTGTAGCTGCACAGATCCTGGTAGATTCGTGCCATCTGGTCAGAGGCCAGATTATCGGATATGTCAAGGTTTGGGCTGTTGCTGTAGGGCTGGGAACGCCGCATGTTCACTGCGTCCAGCAGGTGCTGGCAATTCACCACACCGATCTGCCGGAAGGGAGAAGAGACAGAAATGTGTTTTGCTTTTGTTTTTCAGGATGCATTTGCAGCGATTAGCGTTTTTCTGGCATGGGAAAGTGTCCAAACTCTCATTTCTAGGCTCCGTCTAACGGAATATTTAGATTTGAGAGTTATGCTGAGGATGGTCTTACCTGCACAATGATCAGCTTGCCTTTGGCACTGCTGAGATCGTGGAGCTCCTCTCCAAAGCACAGAGTCACTGTGGGATCAGGAGCAGGAAACTGGCCTTCCTGGTACAGCTGTAAAGCTGGAACAAAATATGTGAACGGATTAGACAATTTTCGCACATTTTTAAAATCATCCTTCACGGCGTTACTTGGTTGAACCATCGACAAAAAGTGCTTCGATTTGACTTCAGGTGATGCAAAAAACGGGAAGACTCACCTTGAAGAAACTTTCCAGTGTCAAAGATCTTCACGACAGCATCCCTCTCAAGTTTGCAAGGCATGGGGCCGTACTGCGAGCCCCCGTCTCCCAGCCCGCTCCAGAAGACACGGCTCTGGCACAACCGTTTGATGAAGACGCCCTCCTGGTTGGCACGGACCAGAACACCCCTCTCCAAGTGGCCCAGGAGCTTGCTGGTGATGCTGCGGTGGCGATCAAACTCAATGAGCTCAGCGGGGGGGAAATAAACCGTCTGCATGCTGTCTGAGCTGTACAGGGCGCCACGGCCCAGGTGCTGCGGCGGGGAGATCCGGCAGCCTTCAGAATGATTGACCACCGTGCTGTGCATCAGCCGTCCGCCATAGTAGAAACTGATGATCATTTGGGAGAAAGCTGGACAGGGGAAAAAGATTTCATGAAATTAAATTAGAAATTCAGACATTATTGTAATTAATCCTCAACTATAGGTCTGATGTGACCCCTAAACATTTTATATCTGACACAGTTTAAATACCTGAGCTGGAAGAGCCGGAAGGCAAAGGATCCTGATACAGTGGAAAGGCTGTTACAGAAGGGAAGGATGAGTTAAGGCGTTTCTGCCACGGTGGACAGAAGCAGTGTCATGCTATTATTTTTGCTGCATCATCAGAAATGGCCTTTTTCTACCGTGGTCTCACGAAGAAATAATACGTCTGTCAGCAAAGTTCAACAGGATGTTAGTCAATTCTTCCCTTGCAGAATTTAACAGACAGGCGTTTAACCTTTATGTCGCACCCACACTTGAAGTGACACAAATAAGCTTCGTACCGGGGGTTAAGGTTTAAAAACCTGCACGTGTCCCAAAGAAATGAGGCAGAAGGCAGAGATTTGCCGCAACCGTGACTCCATTTTTTTTTGGGGGGGGGGGAGGGGGTTCTCTTACCATTGATGTTGCCCTGAGACCAGTATTCTGGACTGGCCTGGATGACACAGCCGTCTTCCTGCAAAAGGTCAACAGCATAACGTCAACGCACACATTGTGTCGGATGACACAGCACAGCTAACAAAGAGGTCAAAGTGCATCTGGAAATAAACGTGGCAGAGGTGGGAGATGCAGTTTATAATAGGTTCGAGTCTCACTTCTTTAATGAGTTCGTCCAGGTCTGCAGGACTGCAGTCCATGTCTGTGAGATCACCGCAGACGTTGGTAGCTGCCAAGGCCATCACAGAGCTTTTGCCATCTAGGGTGGAAGAAGGAGACATTTTAAAACGGTTTAAAACACAAATTTGGGGCTTTCTAATTTAACATTGTTCCGTGAATTCAAGCAAAGTTGTTTTTTTTTAAATAGCTGATGCTAGTTTTCTTAATGTTCAAATTACAAGAAGCAAAACGAATTGAAAACGGACACAACAGCACAGACTCACTCTTCTGCTCCTCCTCCGGGATGATGCGATAGACCTTGTAGGGCTCAGAGATGTCCAGCTGGGATTTCTCTGACACCTCCTCAAAGTCAGGGCTTTTATTCAGGGCGCATCGGAGTCTGGTCTTCCACGTTGCAGGCTCAGCCTTTTCTCCCTCTTTAAACTTGCCTTTAAACACGGCCCAGGCCTGGGGCGGGAAATAGTTATTTATGATCAAAATGTATCGTGTTAAAGAGACACATGAGAACAAGAAAGAAAGACTTTAAAAGTGCAATTATAATTAAATTGTTTTTTAAATATGTAATTAAAAAAAAATTAACGAATATTTCTCAATTAAACAGATGGATACACTGGCATTTAAAAAAATGTCGTTGTATAAAAACCAAAGTTCATTAACTGTGTCGCACCTTGAAAATGGATGCGTCTACTTCCTGGTTGTAATCCTGTTTCCCTGCGTGCTTCCATGGAATTCGGAAGAAAACGCGCTTCTCCTCTTCCCACTGCAGACCCGAGTACTGGCCGCTTTCAATCTGCTCGATCAGCCACTGCTTCAGTCTCCGACCTCCCGTGTTGGACATCTTGACGAAGAAACGTTTCTTTATGGCCTCCTTTCTTTTTCCTAAATGAGGAGAAATGATCATGTGACGTCTATTTATCACTTCAGTAAAAAATAAAAAATAATACATAATTTATGGAGGTTAAAAGTATACAACTTTCACCCTTTATAATAGTAATATAACTCACAGTAAGTGTATCCCAGGATGTTGACGTCTCACCGTCGGACCCGACGCACGCCCTTGTCCATCACCTTTATTGCGCTTCTGTGTTATGAATGAAATAGCTGACCGGTGATTTGACGACGTTCCCACTCGCTGACCAATCAGAGCGCAGGAGCGTACCTCGGCCGGCCCACTCCGCCCCCAGCTTTGTTCTTCTAAATGCGGGGCATTTACAAGAAATGATCTGACATGATGAGCGGCGCTGGAAGGAGACGCGCAGGAACGCGGGGGTGTCACAAGTTTACCTTTGGCTGCGGGGGTTTCTGCGCAAAGGTGACATTTCCCTCCGCGGCCACTCTCACGAAGCGCGCACGCGCGCCGACGTCATAGCCGAACCTCGACTGTTGTATCATTAAATCGGGAAACATTATCCGGTGACTTGAATCACGTGTTTATCCATAATGATGGTGGATTTTTTTTTTTTTTTATGTATCTGAGGCAGTTAATTTATCCGAAAAGAGAAAAGCTTAAAATCGAGTCAAACCTGTAAACACAAAATGAAAATAAATATGAATGATAAAAGTTCCTAAATAAGAAGAGACTTCTATTCGATACTTTGCTGTTCTGATGCAATTCAGAATCAAAACCTGACAGACAAACCCCCTGTCCTCCACCCCCTCCAAATAACCAGTCGTTCTGTCTTTACTTGCAAATTTATTAGTGTCTCTATATATTTTTAAACACTGAATGTTATTACAAAACACAAAAAAGCATTAAATGTGCAACGGAGACTCAAAGTAGTCACAAATGTGCGTTCCAAGGTCTACAGTTTCAAAATACATTTACAAATTGTACAAAATAACCATATTCAAACCCACACGAACGCAAAATGTTTTACTTCAACTTTGCAGATCTGATGTTTTCATATTTGAAAAGCTTCCTCTCTTTGTAATTGCTAAGTGTGCATTTCCTGATGTGCACGGATAAGGTTTGTAATGGCACGAGGGCTTTTGAGCCGCGTCAGCGAACGCCACCACCACTGCTGGAATGTTGTTGGGGGGGAATTTGTACAATTCCAAAGTGAAAAATTAATTCTGGAGATACAGAAAGTTTAGGGGGGAAAAAGCAGATGCCAGTCGTGTGCAGATCAACTCGTCGTTTTGGGGCTTCATTTTGCACATGAGGGTTCCCAAAACTGTAAATAATCAGATCCATGAAGCTGAAAATCAAATCTAAACTAGTTAAGGGTCGTGTAATACATGGGCGACCATTATGGTATATATTTTACGCAAACATACTATATATAGCCCAATTATTAAATAAACAAACGTACTGCCAATTTTAAAGCAGCTTTAAACCAATCTCTTTTTTGCAACGCTGTCGGGAAGTAAAGCAGCTGAGCGCTTATCTCACATCAGCAGATGCTGGACAAAGGACAGATAAGTCTGTCTCTTGTCTTTTGTCCTCTGCGGCCGAAAGGAGTCGGCAGAGTTGCAGAGACGTCACCGAGCTAAACTGCAGCTCTTCCTTCATACAATCACTGATATAGTTACACATTTAACAGCAGAGAAGTAGCACTCACTTTCAGTGGGCTGAATAAAATAATAGCAAACTTTAAAACATCAAATATGTAAAGTTAACGGCCGACCAACACACATTCCTATATATTAAACCAAAACGCGTCTTTAAGAAAACATTAACGAAGCAGTTTTAAGCCTGCAAAACTGAACAGTGCAGGTGTCTAGACTCCAAGTGGACATATAGTTTATTCATTGTCGCTAAAGTGCTGAACTGCTTGAGTAAGGCCTCGGTGGGCGCCGATACCCGTGCTGTGGCCGGACGAGGTAAAAGGAACTTGTGAGGCACAGAGTCTGTAGCTCAATTCTAAATTCCACCGCCTTGAAATGTGCATCGTCCGCAGGCGTGAAAAGGCTTTCAAGGTTGATGCACCGCGAAGTTGACTTAAGAGTTGAACACAGAATTGGAACTAGCGCCATCTACACACAGCAACGGGCAGGACTTTGGCATGGCCAGTATTTCAGCTGCTGCTCGCTGGATCATCTGGGCCAGACGGCAGATCGCTGATTCTTGTCTTTACTGGTCTGCCCAACTCTTCTGACCCTCGTATTTCACTGCGTTGCATCAGCAGGGCACCCACCAGCTCCTGGTCATTGAACGGACTGGGAAGGAAACTGGACCGTAACCAAGCTCGGTACTGTAGGAGAAGGGGGGGGGGGGAATACAATTATTATTATTTAGACCCAACTACATGTCATCGTTTGACTTAATCTGGTTACTGATACCTATTTGTGTTGAAGATGACACCAAAGCTTAGGTCTTTACTTGAAGCTGCATTTTGTGATTCTTTGATGTTTGTATGAGGATGGCAAGAAACTTTGTCCAGATATCAAACAAGAGGGTTTTATCTGCCCATGGATTTGGGACTTTCTCAGGAACAGACCCCAGAAGGAGAGGATAGTGAGGCATACCTCGTCCAAACTCATCCCAAGCACGGGCACACCACAAGGGTGTGTCCTCAGCCCCTTTCTCTACTATGTTTTCACACAAAACCACCAATGCCATTGTTAAGTAAGAAAACAACCGGCGTAAGACTGATCATCACAATGAACCAGTCTTCAGAGGGGACGTCCAGCATCTGTCCGTTTGGTGTTGCATCAACAAACTGGACCTGAACACCACATAGACTACTTTAAGTTCTTTGAAGTAGCACATCTCCGATTATCTAACCTGGCCCAAGAACATCTCGAAGCCCAACGGAGACATTGTGCCTTTATTAACCTGAAACCGGCTCACCTTCCTCAACAACTGCTTCTCCTTTGATCGGTCGCCTATAGAGAGCCTACTGACTTATTGCTGCAAGGTGTGCTTCACCTGCTGTCGAGCAGGGGACAGGAAGGACCCCCAGCTGATGGTGGGATTGGGACCACATTTCCCTCCCTCAGAGACATTACACTGGTCGTCTCCAGGGGAAGGCCGGTTGCATCATCAAAGACTCCCATGCATCCTGGACAGTATCTCTTCCCATCTCCCACTTCCCTCTGGAAAGAGATATAAGACCCCCCCCCCCCCCCCAAATATAAATGGATAAAGCCCCTCTGCTAGAGCAGATATAACACAATATACATTGAACTTAACAGAGAATTGTCTCTTCGGTTTATTTCTCCGCATGTGGGATGATCCTATATTCTGGCTGAGTTTCTGTGCTTTGGGGTGCCTCTTTTCATACCCCACTATTCTGCACTATTATATAACAACTGTAGACAACCAAGTAACCGCATTTGCATTGGACAATTAAAGGATGTGTAGGGAAGTTGCTTCGTCACCCTGATGATGTGGCAGCGACGCAGCTGTACCGACGATTAAATTCCTCACTTTCTATCTGAGACAAAAATGCAAATACAGAAATCTCATTTCCCCTCGACTCCTCGAAATCAGTGCAACATCTACTAACAGCTTTTTCTGTCATGCTATGGTGCAAGATGCTGACAGTAACGCTAAGCACGTGATCAGCAGTGCCCAGCTAATGCAATCCCAGCAAACCCCCTTGCAGTTCCCCTTCTCTGGACGGGGGTTAGGTCAGCGCCGTTGTGATGGAATCAGGCACCTTCAAGTAACTGAAATGCAGTGAAAATATCTGAAACAGAAGATTCTTCACCGTCTATAAGTTAATATAGAATTAATGCACTATTACGTCTATGAGGAGCCGTCTTGCTTTAAAGTACAGTAGATTGTGCAACATTTTCTTTGTTTAAAAAAAAAAAAAAAAAGGAAAAAGCTCCAAATCAGACTGGAAATAAAACCAAGAAGTTTAAATTGGTCTTTACTAGAAGTGGTGATTTTCTTCAAAGTGGAAGTAGATAACTCCAAACTATGAGCGTTAGCATTTCATCATTGTTTGTCTCAGACTGTGGATTTGTTTATGTATGTTTATGACAGAATTCCACTTGTGAAATCCTAGCAACGTCAATATAGTTAATTTGTTCTCACAACCCATTAAAATGCGCAATAACGAAACACAAAATTCTCAAGTTGATATTCAGAAGTGTCACATTAATTATTAATTATTATTATGACTCTTAAACAGGATTAAGAAAATAAAAACCTGCGTTGAACCGATGACCCATCGGTCCCTGGACGACCTGCTCAACCAACTGGCTCTTCTGGGATGTTGATGAATCAACGAGGATATTATGTGAAATTAATTACATAAATATTCCGTGGCTTTCCCTCTTGCAATGGCACATTTGTATTTATTCACACTGTCTTTAGCCAGGAAGATCCCACTGAGATACACGATCATGTGTTCCAGGGAATCCCAGAATAATAATGCGTAAAAATAACCCTGGATCTCGACTATTATCTGGATCACTACCAACCTCTAATGGATTAGGGTTAGGGTTAGGGTTTGTGTTATTTTAGTGTCTTCACCTCTGAGACTTGCGTGGCCTCAAATTTCTTCAGCTGATTCTGGAAGCCGTAGTTTGGGCAGACGCAGGAGCGAGCGACCTTAACGGCATTCAGGCAGTCACTGAAGCCGTAGTCGGTGGCCGTCATCAGGTAAGCCACCACCAAGGTCGTGCTGCGGGACACGCCTGCGAGACTGGAGCAACGCAAAGCCTGGTGAGCATCAGAAGTGGCCCTGAGCACTTTATCATCATCCTCTAGATCCCATTGCTGATCTGACCCTTTGAGGCATACTTTTAAGAAAGTCTACAGACATGAAAACCTACCAATGGACGAGGCAAACGCCGCCACTTGTGCGACACTCGTGGATGAAGCCAATGGCATTTTTAAAATGTGGTAATCTGGAAAAACAAAAACAAACACATTTTTATATAGTCAGCACTTGTTAAGTCTGACAAAATGAATAAAGCGCACATTTCTGTGATGTGTAGTAACGGACAGAAACTATTTGAATCAAGAAAAACAGCTCAATTGTTCATCAAATCAGGGAACTAGTTTTATTATACGGTAGAGAGACATAAAGGTTGTAAAGCTAAAAATATATACGCAATAGGAAATGAGAAAGGATATCTTGAACCGAAACTCCTGTGCAAAAGCCCAAACTTCAGGTGCTGAACCGATGACAACCTGACGACACCTTTCTGACAATCAAAAGCGTAAAGTAAAATTAAGAGGCCAGTTTGGAAGATCTTAAATAACCGACACGTCAAATAGCACTCGCTTTACTTTCATTCAAGCCATCTTGTCACGTGACGGAAAGACCGGGTCTGCTTCAACAGAGTCTGTGGTAGACCTCAGACAGACGAGGGACAGACGAGGGACAGACGAGAGACAGACGAGGGAAGTAACCGTCGGGTTTGACATCTGCCAAAATCACGTCAGTTCCCACCACTCACTAAAGCCTGCATAATCAGGACTTGTGCGACTGCTGGTCCCGTCCTGAGGAGACGGTTACTCAACAGCAGACGGAATAACAGACTGGAGCCCCCCCCCCCCCCCCCCGAGATCCACACTCTTCTTCAAAAGATGTCACCTCAGCATTAACAAGCACGGAGGTTTCCGGCCGTCTTGTTTGATACGCAGAAAATTATTTTGACAAAGTTGAAAGGTTTTGAATAAACTAATCCAGAGAGTGACACAAACAAAGTAAGATGGGCTCCATCCTAACAGTGAAACTTGATTCAGTATATTCAGATCACTTCATATTATATTTGTTAAAAAGCTTAGAATTTGTATTTGTAACCAAAGCGCGGACAAAAATATTTTTTTAAACGACATCATCTATATATTCAACGCAGATTGAACATTAAAATTATAGCAGGGCTGTCCTGGGGCTGTTTACATTCCACTTCCTATTTGTCCGTTTCTCTCTTCTCGTGACATTTGGCTGGATTCAGAGTAAAGCCTGCTGAAAGTCCACGCAGACGAGGGCTGAGATTTAAGGCCGCACAAATCATTCAGAGTTTTTAGGAAGTTAATGGTTTTTCAAAACGGCTCCAAACCGCTGCAGCTGCTCCAACCGTACAGCGAAGAGAAAGACGGTCCCCCCGGAGCGTCGGAGGAGGGGCCCCGCGGACCCCGGCCGCAGAGGCTTCATGGGCGGTGAGCTTAGCAGGCAGTTGGCCTCGGCGCTCCTGTGATTGTGACAGAGCTCCTTTATTAAAGTCCTCGGTGGTCGAGGCCAACAACCAGATGTCACACGAAGGTTTCCTTCCTCTGCTGCCTGAGGGAAGGACACTTGATTGCGACAGTGAAGGTCAGACGCTTCCAACCCAACAGAATCAACAACATCCATCCAACCAATGAACCTCAATTCTCATCAACTTGCATTTTAACCAATAATTTTGTACAAAGTGAAGTTCCTCTTCAAACCGGGGCGCCTAGATGTGTCCTGAGAGGCCTGAGAGGCTTGAGCCATGATTCTGCTTTTGAGCCCGTGTCGAGGGTCCCATCCAGAATAACTGCGGCTATGAAGTCAAATAATAAATGCGCTGACTAACGCCTTGTGTTCGGTGCCAGCACGAGTGTGGAGGGACGGCTTATTGCTCGTTCAACATGGAGTGTTCCTCTCTGGCGGGCTCCTTCGAATTCATATATTTACAGATCATTGAATGAATGAAAAATAACAAGCTATTAAAATAAAAGTCATTTCATTCTCACTTTCTACCGTAAATACTTCATTTTAGACACTCACGATATAAATTTGCATAAAATGGTAATTGGTACTGCTAGTTGTTGAGAAACTACAAACATGAATCGTGCCTTTAAAAAAAAAGAAATTCTCTCTCAACTGCCAAATCCTTCATTTTATATCTGTGACAGTTCGCATTGGGGCATCTCACGGGTCCTGGGGCCACAATCTGGAGGGTAAATAAGTGTTGAAATAATACTTTATGACTCATCGGGGCTTGAGAAATTCATCTAGACGGGAACGATTCAAACGTGAGCATACAAACAACATTAGCATGTGATCGCCGGTGTCTCGGCGTGCGTTTACTCACAGGTCCTGGCTGTAATCGTCGTGCGCCTGAATGCAAAGGTACGTCATATCCTGAAAAACATAACATAAAGACTGCATGACGACCGAAGGGAAAGAAACGACAACAAATAATTCCATCAAATATTAACATCTGTACGATTCTCAGCCATTCGTTTACGGCCCACTAAAAAGCTCATAAAAATACTATATATTCATCGATTTAAACTTCTCATGTTTAAGTTATTGCTTGGCTGAGATCATTAGCGCATCTCCCTTAACACACGTAACTCATCAGCACCCCCATCTGGCTGACGGCACGCATTACATGATTTGAAAACATCCATCCATCCATGAAGGAAAACTCGTACAAAAGGGTCAAAGTGGACTTCCCACTGACCTCGTGCAAGGGCGCAGCATCGTGGTGCACCGACAGGACGTGGGTGATGCCATTCTCTTTCAGGCCCTCTTTGCTTTCTGCATCTGGAAGCAAACAGGGAGATCAGAGAGTCCGACAGTAGAACAGTTCCACTTAAATGGCAATAAAATAATCCGATATATTGAAGAACGCATAGTCTGACTGTGCTATCCGGTAAGCATCTATCTGACCAGACTCAAGTCGTTTTGGGCTTACCGTGGAAGCTCCCGATGTAGAGCCCGTCTACAACCTGTAAAAGCAGCGGCCACAGACATTGCATTCAGGTCAAATCTTCATCACGGTTCGATTTCTAAATCTGGATTCAGGTTGGATTAAAGGCGTAGGGCTCGAACGTTCCCTGCAGCCGTACAAGGCCTGAAGCAACGGTGCACGTCTAAAAGATGAGCAGCCTGGAGGTCAATCAGGATGGACATTATTATTATTATATTATCTGCTTCTACAAAGAGTACGCATTAAGAAAACATTTTGGGAACTCTGCTTTCAAACAAGCGACTGTTGCAATTTTACTTACTGGTGACTAATTAACAACAATGTTTAGAAATGCATTTTCTTTGTATATGTTAGTGGCTAAATGTTAACGGAGCATTGACTAGCTTAACGTTTTTAACTCCAAGTAACCGGTTACACATTCATGAAGCTGTTGAAGATGGAACTATGCGATATCCACTTTATTTTAAAAAGCTTTTTTTTTAAAAAAAAAGAAAAAAGAATTCCGTTTCTACTCTTTACGTGTCGATTAACGTTTTTTTGTTTTTATTACAAAGTTTGAACGAAACGGGGGATCAAGCCGCAACGTCCGGTTAACCGTAGCCCAAACGGTTACCTTCTAGTCGGCTCGTTCTGCACTACGGTGCCTTTCCGTTAACGATATATTCCTTTACATTAACGATATATTCCTTTATAACTATATATTCACAACCGAGAAACGCTCCACAGGCGCTTCGTAGAGTTGTAAACAGCGACAACAACACAACACCGGCCGAAGTACGTCATAACACGTTACCTTGTTCATGTGGTTGCCCATGGTGACTTGTAGATCTAAAACGTGAAGCTGAGCTAACTTTCGACTTAAAATAATCTTCTATGAAGGAGGATAATAAACTCTTACTGCAGAGCAAAGTTGTTGTTTTTATTCCACCGATATCTCAACCGCCGCCAGCACAGCTCCGTCTTCCGGATTGCTTTGACGCGAGCTGAGCTCAGCCGGTAAATGACGTCACTACGTCACGCCGTCTCTTTGGGGGGGGGGGACAAAGGCCCCAATCAATGAATCCTTAAATGGTCATTGTTAGCATGTTAGCATGGACGTTCTCTGGGAAATCATATTAGATTCATTGCTTTAAACTTCTTGGTAATTAATTCAAATTTAAACGACTCAAGAAATGATTAGCTCATTAGCCAGCCTTAACATACACGCACCAACTAGCTGTTAGCACATAAGGTTTATACACCTTATACTCCAACTGTAACCCCCCCCCCCCCAGTGGAAATAGCTAATGCTTAATACACCTGTATGTTCCCGACTATAATTTGACGTCTATTCCTTTAGTGACTTAAAGTAGAAGCATCGAAGTCCAAACACAATTAGTTTCATCAGTTAAACTTTTATTATTTCTACAGCACACAATAACCGTAAGAGGAAGAGGGCTTCCAAAATGTACTGTAGCGGCAATGTGGCCAACCGATTGAAAAACAGAAACAAGGTGATTCTTGTATTGTCGAGCTCTTCAGCATCCGCTACGGTCATTCACTTTTTCCACTGCTTTTTTTCATAATCCCATTTGGACGCGAGGCCTTCCACGGGGTTCATTCTCATGTCCAACGCCCTTTGAAGCTCCATTGCTTTGTACTCGGGATCAAAGGTGTGTGGGAGGGGTCCAAACACTGCACAGACAAAAAAAACAATGATATGTTAATGGTCATAATAATAATTTAACACAGATGACTGCATCTCGTTTGACTCGCTTACATTCACAAACAAAAAGAATCACACTTCGTTAAATCAGGTCGATTTGCCAACGAGCTCGCTATCTATGAGTTTAGGAAGCCATACCATATTTTTTCTGCCAGACGACAACGAGGCCAGTGAGGCCGATAAGGAAGAGAATTCCTCCAAACACAACCTTCCACTCTGACGTGGACTTGGTCATCTCAGCGTAGCTCTGATTGAAGCTGATGCGGTACACTGAATATTGGGAACACAAAGTAACGAATTAAGATGATTAATGAGGAAATAAATGGTCGACGGATCCACCATTCATACATGAACCAAACTAATGTCCAGTGAAAAGAGAGCCTCGCAGCAGTCCTACGTGCAATCTTCTCATCATTAGACAGCGCCAACCAGGAGCCCATCTCCTTGGCCTTCAGGGACTTCTGGTCTGGACTCAAGTTCTGCACATAGCAGATATCCGGGAGGGGTTCCCCCCGCCTGTCACAGTAGGCAGGAAGAGTGTAGTCCTCTACCTTGGCAACACCTGCAAGTCACAGTGCAGAGATACTCGTATGTAGGATGCCTTTTGCCAATTATTTTATGATTGTCAGCCTTCTATGCAAAATGTAAATGTTTTATTGCATTCGCATTAACTTTAAATTAAACTAAGTTATCTCTACTAACTGAATGAGTGCAACTCCAAATGACACATTCTTGTTCTTGCAGGGCACCCGACACTACGCTGATGAACTACCCGTCATAATAAATGTTGAAAAGCCCCAAATCACAATTTTCTGCAGTTATGTGAATTCAACAGAATTCTTACCGATATATCCAAGCCTGAAACAGAAGCTAAGTAGATACAAATGTAACCTTCAAGAATGAACATGGCATGTACAACCCCAACGCATTTACTATTTTATTTCTCTTGAATTCTAGAGCTATTTGCCAACAGACTCTGGTTTGAACTAAAATACTTTTAACACTGATTTTTGAAACTTTCCATTCCGAAACAAGCAAACCCCGTTAGCTTCTAAAAAGATCGATGGAGACTTTTCATTTTCAAAAATTGTAATGATCAATACATGTCAAAAGTGAAAGCTCTTCCATTATATTTCTCGCAGCACGCACCGTGTCCGCCCCGTACACAAATGGACGTGGAGAGGGCACGCTTGCCGATGAGGCTCAGAGCTCTGGAGGCCAGCATCCTGCGGAAAACATTATGAAGAGAAGTAAACAAAAACAAGCATATAACAGTGACACAGTCTTGTACGCTACCATGAAACATTCATTTATTCTTCTCTGGTTGAATGATTAATGTAAGAATTAAGTTAAAAGGCACACAGCAAATATCTGAACACATTGGAGTCATACATCTCTATTTAAACTAATAATACTGTGATTATTACAGACGTTTAAATGAGGTTCTATTTATAAATTGAGGACTATTGATTTGTGGCGGTATCATAGGTTTAGCGTTGTTTGCACCCAAGCTATTGTTAACCTTAGCTTCAAACACAAGGTCATGCCGCCGGCGATAATAAAACCGCAGAAATGTCAATTTCTTTAAGACAATGTATTCCAATTCAATAATATTATTATTGCTTCGATAATTTATAGGAACCAGTGGAACACCACTTTATCATCGACGTTCTAAACGACATGTCCGCCACCACGGAGCGCTAACAACAGCTAGCTGTATGCTAGCGAGCTTAGCCCACCTACGACAAAGTCACTCGCGCATTTGTGTCTAATTCAACATGACCAGCTCGTCCGGTTCACGTTTTTAAAATGGCTACCTGTATAATGTCACGGCGCCGGTAAGCGGCACTCCGCGGTGTAGCTCAGAAACGCTTCAATAGAGATAAAAGTACCCAACCTGCTGTCTTCTTCCTTCTCTCGTCCGCCGATATCCTTAAAGGAAGTGCGACTGCGAACGGAAATACGTAAAGTGACTTGTTTCACGACATTTTAAAATCCTCAGTTACGGCAACACCGGCTAATGGCTACACCTGCTGCTTGCTAACTAGCTCGTTGTGATTCAACCCCCCGAGTCTCGCAAACATGCCGATTCAGCTGACGAGTCAGGCTTATTGTAAAATGCTCTTACATGCTGCTAAGTACCCCTGCGCGTCCGTTAATGGACTCTTGGTGGCAGAGAGGACGAAGGATAAAAACAGAGCCGGGGAAGCCGTCTTGTGCGTGGATTGCGTGCCGCTGTTCCACGGGACCCTCGCGCTAGCACCGATGCTAGAAGTAGCTTTGACGCTGGTACGGACCCGTCCGGTGTTTCCTGGAACTTCCTGAAGTTGTAGGAGCGATTTTGCACGCTGCTGTTGAACCGCATTGATGCACGAACAGGTGTTTTAAATATCGACCCCTCTGACTAAATTAGAAACGATCCCCGTATTGCGAAATGCACCTAAATAGCACGCAGCCTTCATATGGTAGTCGTATGATGCAGTTTGTACAATAAGTTCATATAGAATTCAAATATTTTCCGCTCCTGTTTACAATGAATTTTATTTGACGTCATGTCCTTCCACGATGACGCCACAAATCCTGTCATTTCAGATCGATACATGGTGTAGAGACAACAATTACGTCATCGTTGGGTATTATCAAGCCAATGAACGCACAAAGGATTCAAGGTACAGACAATACACGGGCTGCTTCATGCAGCAACCGATCATAAATCATACCTACGGACCCTAATCAATATGTATTTGGTTCCTTCTCTCACAGACCCAACCAATTTGCAGAAAAAGTGGCTGCACGGATTTCAGAAAACTTCAACGAAGCAGCGATTGTTATGGTAACACAAAGACTGCACTTTTTTTTAACATTTATTTTCTAAAGCAACTGTTGAATTTTTTTATTAAATTAAGTACCAGAATTTGAATATCAAGGTATTTTTCGTAACAAGCATATATATTAATTGCTAAGTAAAATTCATATAAATGTAACCTTATTATAAATTCAAATCTCTAAACGTCCATAGTACATGTAAACGTAATAGTAAAGGATTGTTCTGCTTCTTAGATCACCTTCATGTCAATCCTGAAGATTTATCTGAACAGATTTATCCCTCAGATCGTCCAACTCGCCGGCGCCACTAACCCTCGGCTTGCTTCTCCTCTCAGGTGGACAACAGCAGATTAACGATGAGCTGCTTCGAGCCCATTGTGCTCATTTACGATCATCATGAAAACAAGTGGAAAAGCAGAGAATTAACTGCGTAGGTTTAGAGCTCTTCCACTTTGAGACATTTACAGAGGATGTGCACCTAAACCTCTGACATGGAAACCCTTCTTTTCTCTTCCAGCGACTGCTTTGAGGACTGGAGCGAAGCACAGAAGATCACATCTGCACTGTTGGAGTGCAGGTCTTATGAGAACTTGATTGATTTTGACAACCACTTGGATGATCTCAGGAATGATTGGACCAACCCTGTGATCAACAAGTCGGTCCTGGACTTGTGCTAATAACTTCCGACAGGGGCACCCTGGACAGATCACGTGAATATCGTGGCCATGTCAACATGCACGATGCTACTCGTTGCGTCGCACAGGAGTTAAAAGACAGGCTCGATGCGCAGTTGTTCCGTCCAAAGGCCCGGAACTGATGGGAACTTTGGGAACGCTGTCCGGTTTGGCTAACACCTGTTAAGGGCAAGCGCCGCGTGTGCTCTGGTGGAATGTGTCCACCTTCTACCAGGTGATAAAGGCAGTTGCGTTTCGAATGCTACGTAATGTACGATTTTCTGCAGTTATTTGTGTTAATTCTAAGGTGTGTCGTTAAGTTGAATTCTAACATTTATTTGTTCCTTTTTATGTTTGGTAGCTCTATAGAGATTGAATTGCAAATCATTAAAAATGTAAAGGTTGCTATATTACTGATACAATATGAATGTTCTCTATACAAATTTCTAGTTTGTATTCAGGTCTGAAACAAAATTGACGTGGAATTGACTCATGAAGATTTTCGTCATGAAAACAAGCAAAGAAATTGTAGAATAAAAGTTTTGCTCTTTGTTCTGTTTGTCACATGACAACCCGATTCCGACAGAAGGAACGTTAACGGCAGACGAGTTGGTGACTTGAGAGCTTTGAATTTTCAACAGGGTGCATACTGTACTCCGTCACTGGTGCATGTCGGTCTGCAGGATATACATGTTGCCATATTGAATTTTAATTGGCCTCCAGATCTCCGGCGTCAGGAATATGTCAATTTTGTCTTTGGGATAAAGTAAAGCATTTATTGATACCAATTGACCATTTTAAGTCAGGAGGAAACACTTCCCACGTATGAAATTGACTCATTTTAAGGTGCAGTAACAATGTTAATATGTTAATGTTAATTAAATACAAAGATAAAGAACTACCTTGGATTTTGAGCTAAAATTTAATAAGGATACATTTTTTGTACAGAAATCTCAAGTGAATGGAATCAAATCAGGAGACTTTCTACATTAATAAAACAAAATAGACGTCGGTCTTACCTGGGTAGAAATGCAAAAAAGAAATTCAGGTACACTTATTTCCATTACCGAATTTATAATATACATGTAACTGACTTGGTGATGTAGATGTAGAGAAAGATAATTGAAAAAAGACATGCAGTACTTGATTTATTACATTGGAAAATCGCTGCATTAACAAGGATACATACAGTAAAATCACAGAAACCACACTTAATGTTTTATATTAAAGTTTAGCTGCTCACCACATTTGGGTTCCTTCTAGGGTAACCCCTCTAGATTTCATTTTCTGCTCTGATATGAAAATATGTTGCAATGTATCGAGTTAAAATGAGAGTTTGAACAGCTGGCTGAATGAGTTTTAAATATTTGTACAGATAAAGAGTTTGACGTGCCTCGTCTTATTTTGTAATGTGCACGTGGAGTGGTTTTATTGTGCAGAAGGCTTTCTGCCATCTCCACACTGACTTCATGGGATTGGCAGTGTTGATCATTCATGCTCCAATTGCTCTCATTGATGATCAGAAATGATCTATTTATAAAAAAAATATCTATTTATATCTACAAAGCTATAAAAATGACATAAAACCCATTTCAATTGGAACGTTGGAATTTAAGATCTGTGGTCTACATTTTAAATCATTCAGTGGACATCGCCACCTAGCGGTACTTGCCTGAAACTACCATTGCTGTGGCATGACCCACCTTTCTTCTTCCGGGTCAGACAAGGCAAAAATAAAAAGATATGTCAAAACTCTCATAATTAAACAGTGACCAAAACAGTCAGCAAAGCGCATATACACCGGCAATGCGCGAATATAAAATATAATTTAACAAATATAATTTAAGGAAAACGGCATTAATGTACTCGTAGTCCTTCCTGCCCCCGCGCGACCGTCACCGTGTTGGTGACGTATGCGTCTAATGGAGTCCTTCCTGCGATCCGTAGCGCGGGAAAAGAGCTAGCTCGATTCAGTGGCTAAACTTCTGCGGAAGCCAGAGAGCAATTCATGGATCCCTCGGAGGTGGAGTTCCTCGCCGAGAAAGAGACGGTGAAGATCATCCCAAATTTCAGTTTAGACAAGGTCTACTTGATCGGGGTGAGTCCGTTTGTGTTAAAATATCATTTTACGAGGTCAAACCGGCTGCTCGTGATCCGGTTAGCTTGTGTTAGCGTCAGCTACATTACCTGAGTAAATGTCCGGCATTCAGGTTTCCGGGTTAAGCGCTGGCCGGTAGTGTTAAGTGTGTGACGCCACAGTGACAGTCAAGTCAAATTATCCTGACGTTGACGTCAGGATTACGAGTCACGTGACTCCGCCCCACCAAATGTTTCTGTGCCCAGGGCGACCTGGGTCCGTTCAACCCCGGATTAGCCGTAGATGTCCCGCTGTGGCTGGCCCTGAACCTGAAGCAGAGGCAGAAGTGTCGGATTGTTCCTCCCGCCTGGATGGACGTGGGTGAGACGCTCCGCTCACGCGTTAAATCGCTTATTTCTGATTTATCCTAGCCGTAAATTACGCGTGCTGGTTTCTGACATCGTCTCCTGTTCCGTCGTTTCCTCAGAGAAGCTGGAGGAGACGCGGGAGCTGGAGAGGAGAGAGGAGGCCTTCACTCCCGTTCCCAGTCCTCACTACATGGAGCTGACCAAACTGCTGCTGAACCAGTGAGTCCCAAACGCTTCAACCAGTGTTTGCACCCCAACAGAGGCGAGCCAGCCAGCAGCGCGTCGTTTCCATAACGACGATGGTCTGGCCTTTCAGGTTTTTTGTGCGCGTCCAAATTTCAAATCAACGCTTTGCGCTGCATCTCAAAATAGTAACGGGTCTCTAAAGTGCTGTGTGAGGGAATGAGTTAGTTATGCATTATGGCCATCCCATAATGTCACCTCTGTTCACGCGTTCCACCTGTAGGAGGCCCAACCATCAAAAGTCACATGACTGAGATGAAAGCAGTTATTGAATCCTGATAGAATCTGCGCTTGAATTGATTTTTTATTTGAAGCAGCAGTGTTGCTAATCTGCTGTACTATTTTTTACAGTGTTCTCCCTCCACAGCATTTATTATTAGAATGCACACAGAGCCCAAAGCAGAGAACCAGAGAGCTCATAACCATCGTGTGTGGGGGGGGGGGGGCTCATTATTCCCGACTCGCCGGGCTACGCAGAACTAGCGGCGTGATATTTCCCTCGGGGGTTCTTCTTTATCGCGCTCCTGGCGTCCATTTTAAACGAACCGCTCCCTTATTGTCTGTCGCTCCGACCCAACCCGACGACGGCTCGGCCCGTCTTCCCAGCGCGTCCGACAACATCCCTAAAGCGGACGAAATCCGAACGCTGGTCAAAGACATCTGGGACACGCGCGTGGCCAAGCTCCGCCTCTCCGCAGACAGCTTCATCGGCCAGATGGAGGCTCACGCCAAGGTACGGTGGGTGGATTATAATCCAGTAATTCATCCGTTGCTCGGTCCTCGGGGGGTGAAACGGTTCCTTGTGTCTCCAGCTGGACAATCTGACGCTGATGGAGATTAACACCATCCGAACGTTCCTCCTGGACTCCCTCAACTGCATGTACAAGCTACGGTCCAACCTGCAGCCCGGCTCCAGGAGGGGGCGACTCACGGACTACTGACGGGCAGTGATCCATCCGGGCCTGTCAAAAGGGTTCAGATCCTTGGGGGGGGGGGGCGGAGCCTGAGGCTGAGGTGTTCGGACTCCGGAATGCTTCCAGAAATAGAATCAACGTTCATTTGAATGGATGATTCAAGCCGAATCGCTTTGAAGTGTATTAAAATCATGTTATCTGTAATTAAATGTGTATTTAGTCAGAATAAAAGCTTTTGTACATTTAGGGTTTCAGTTTGCTGCAATACTCTCCTCATTTCTGAGCATACTGGATTATTTGCCTTCAGAATTACGCCCGAGCGTAGCTCCGTGTTTCATACTTGAATTTTCGGGTGTTTTTTAAACCGCTGACTGGACGAAACATTTGATATTGAAGAAAACGTACGGCTCGTTTCTCGTTGCCTCACGAAATTATATCCAGATTAATCTATAATTTTCTTTAGGTGATCATTTTTGAAATATTTTATTTTCTTTTTTGTCTGAAATCACAGCCATATACTCATAAATACCCTAATTACTACATTCAACAAAGAATATATTACATTACAATGAATTCAAACAAGTACATTTTAAAAACAGGATTTCACAGCATCTAGACATCCTCCACTGAGTAATGGGGCTATTGCATGGGCGTGCAAGGGTAGGAGGGGGGGGGGGGTAAGGGGCTCACTGAACTTCACCTCCCCCCACCCCCCCCCCCACCCCAGGTCATTGGCAGCTTGCCTCAGGCATGCAAACTCAGACAGACGGGGCTCGGCTCTCCGCTGTAAAAAATGAGACTACGCTCGATTTGCCTGGTCCTCTGAGCCGGCTCGGGACCCGTTTGTAAAACATTCGGCTCTAGATGGGGGGGGGGGGGGGGGAGGCATACAGTAGAGTGAATGTGAAAGTCCCTGATCACTGGTTTGAGCAGAAGGTCCAATCGTGTGATGCGACTCATTCACTGAGGCACTTGTAATTAACCTACGGTAATATATGGGGGGGGGGGGGGGCTTCGTTGACTTGAGAAATAAGTTAACATCCTGCACATTTTGAAATCGGGAAAAGCAGGCGGGGGGGGGTCAAAGGTCTTCGCGAGCAGGATGCGTCTGATTTGAGTTTGGCTGGACAGATTCGTAACTCAATTCTAAATGCGTTTCATTTTGGCACGCTGCGGCGGGTTTTCAGCCAATGAGGCGTCGCGTTCTACGAACCTTTCGCGCCGTTCGATTCCAATATTGTAATATAAGCGTTACGCAACGTGACGCGGTGACTATGGAGAACCGGTTCCATCGGCTGGCAGCTTCAAAAGACTCTTCATGTCTTTGAAAGTACATCAGAGTAAAAAAAAATACAATTATTGACTAGAGGAGCGTCCCGCCAGAGTTTTGTTGCTGCTACAGAATTAAAATGGACACACACACGTCGCTGTGATTGTGGGGGGGGGGGGGGGGGTCGAGCCTCAGGACCTCAGAGCGAACGTCGCCGGGCTCAGTGCACCCCGTCCTCTCTTACTCAGCTGAATGTCTCAAAACGAGCTGTTCTGGCCAGCAGCAGTACAAACACTAAAAGCACCACCCCCCCCCCCCCCCAAACAAAAGCATGAACATATAAAAATGGCAGGCTTTTTCTTTGAAAAGAAAAATGATTAAAGTAACAAAAACATACAAAAGTCTTTTTAAGTCTTCATATTATATACAATACAAGGCTGAAGCACCTGTTTAAATTCTTATCCTCAAATTTTCTATGTTGAAATAAAACATTTTCCTTAATTCCCCCCCCCCCCCAAACAAAATGTGCATTAGTCGAAGTTCTTCCCGACTTTGGAACAAGTTCTTTGTAACACAGTACCACCAGGTAGTTCTTCAGCTTTTATTCTTAAGTGCATTTCCAGTTGAGAAGCTCATGGCCACTGCGATAAAAGTCAGTCCTCATTGACCGGAAGCCTTCGAGTCTCGGGGGGGGGGGGGGGGGGGGGGGCTGCTCCCTCATTGGCAGGATTGTCTGTGCAGCTGTGGTGGCGAGGGATGCAGGGACCGAACGATCGAGCAGCTGGGACAGAAGTTTTTGCGTGTATTCGTGTTGCTCTTCAGGTATTCTGTCCCGTGCTTCTGCTGATCTCGGGGGGGGGGGGCTTGGCTACATTGGCACGCGATGGTGGCTTATGGCACAGTCCCTGGCTGGCCACAATCCAAAGGCTGCCGACCCTTCACCGAAAGGTCCCGTATCATCCAGCTGTAGTCTCCTCCATGGAGCCCTGCGGACCGGGCCACGAAAAAGAAACTCTGGATGTCAGTCCCAAAAAAAGGGGAGAGAGAGAGCCTGGGGGCCATTTGGGTTGGTGCGTCGGGGGGGGGGGGTCACCTAGGCGGGTAGCCCTTGTAGTGGCCACCCCTCGGCCAGTGCGTCTGTGGCAGCGTCAAACACTTCCTGAAGTGCTCCAGCTCGGCTTGTAGCTTCTCCCTCTCCAACGCCAGCTTCTGTCTCTGGGACATCAGCTCCTGGAAGCAGAGGAGACACGCATCCACATGGGTGATGGGTGGGGGGGGGGGGGTAGGAGTTCTTGGGGGCGTGTCTTACCCCCATGCTGTGAGACAGCT
This sequence comes from Brachionichthys hirsutus, assembly GCF_040956055.1. Classification (NCBI taxonomy): domain Eukaryota; kingdom Metazoa; phylum Chordata; class Actinopteri; order Lophiiformes; family Brachionichthyidae; genus Brachionichthys; species Brachionichthys hirsutus. The sequence goes on from NC_090897.1 coordinate 4,832,645, forward strand.
GCTCGGCAGTCAGACCGAGGTTGTAGTTCTGAGCTTCGAGTCTCCGACACTGATTCTGCAACACTTGCCGCTCCAAACTTTGCTCTGGAGGGCGGCGCCAAATCAAAGACGATGGGTGAGAGAGAAAATCAGACGAGTGAGGTTTCCACCGGGCATGCGAAGAGTGGGAATTGAAAAGACTGCCCTCTAGTGATCAAAGAACGCTACTACGACTTTACCTTGGGCTCGTCCCGTCGGTTTTAAATCAAGTCAAACTGTTATTTTAAACTTCCGCTTTAAGATCAATATATTTTATGATTTGTTTGAGAATGAAGGGAAACACCAAATCATTACATAGGATGAGATATGAACCAATTCCACGCAGGCAGGCTTTGGCACTGATTTGACACGAGGTGGAAGAGCAGCACGGTTTCATAATGGAGATCTCACCTTCGATATATTCCTGATAAGCTTCAAATACAGATTCAATTCCCTGCCACTTGGATGCAGGAGCCTCCTCTTCGTCCTCATCCTCCTCCTCTTCCTCAGAGTAATCCGGACCCGAGAGGTCCTCCCTCGTCCCCGAGGCGTCCCGGTGTAAAGGTGCAGCAAAGTGCTGCCCGTTGGGCTGGGGGCGGGGCTGCAGGAGAGGATGGGCACCTGAGTGAGGCGGCGGCGGCGGCGGCCGGCCCGGGACGCTCTGAAGCTCCGGAATGTTGTAGTGAACGGACGACTCCTGGAGGTGGCAGGACTCCGACGTTCCCGTCGCTCCACCTAGAGGATGAGATGGAACGTTTGTCACTCGGCCGATCGACCAGGCGTCCGACTCGTCGCCGCTGACGGACGGAGCGCGCCGACTCGGCCGATCGACCAGGCGTCCGACTCGTCGCCGCTGACGGACGGAGCGCGCCGACTCGGCCGATCGACCAGGCGTCCGACTCGTCGGCGCTAACGGACGGACCGCGCCGACTCGGCCGATCGACCAGGCGTCCCGACTCGTCGCCGCTGACGGACGGAGCGCGCCGACTCGCCTTTGTGTTTCTGCAGCGCTCTCTGCGTGGACTGAAGCACCGACTCGTGGAACTGCTGGGCGAATTCCTCGGGGGTGAAGCTGTCCCAGGGTTTGGTGCGCCCGTT